>NW_008583657.1:0-46311 GCF_000691845.1 Merops nubicus | reverse complement strand
TTCCCTATTCCCCTGCTAGTAATCTCTGTACTGGAAGCTTTTCAGTGCGGACTAGCTCTGTTATGTATTTCTAGTCTGGCTAACACAGGAAGGCACTGACTCAAATCAAGCCTTGGAATTTCTGCAATGCAAGTAAAATGAGCAGCTCTTACAGAAGCTTCTGACAGTCATTTGAATTAACAGAAGTCAATCTGACACTTGAGAATAATAGTATAAAATTGTAGGCTGAAAGCTTTACATAAGGCCAGAAGCTTGTTAGCAGAACAGATTACTTTTTTTTTTTTTTTCCCCCTCCTTCCTCCCTTGGTGTGGGGAGTACAGTGACTCTTGATGCATGATGGGGGCTGAGGATTTGAGCAGTCATGCTCTCTGCTGTCAATCGTCCTTCCATTATGTTCATTGAAGTAGTTATTTACTTGTTGCTGTCTTCCCCCTCCTGCAGCTTCACAAAAGCAGCTATCTGGTTTGATCTACAGGTTTTCTAGCTGATGCACAGGTTCTAAGTTCAGCTATGTTTGTTACTGCTTGTTTATTCAGTTTGAGAAAAGATGTACTTTTTTCTGCAATTTACAGCTGATTTTATTGATGAGTGTCCCTGATGTCTCTGGGTGGTGTTCACCCAAGGAAAACCTTATAAATCAACACGTACTCAGCCTGGAGATGTAGAATTTGAGCTATATGTTATGATGAAGTGCCAGTTAGTTTTTGTGCTGTGTTATTCTCTTCAGTTACAACTGCTTTCTTTAAAAGGCTACCATTTGTTCACATTTTCTTGCAAATATTTTATGCATTTAGTATGCATATTATAATACCCAGCAATTTTGAAAATGGGTAGAAATTCAATAACAATCACTAGTTTACTAAATACAATAGCTAATCAAAATTTACAGGTTCCATGGTTTGGCTTCCTTGAGAGATAGTTTTTCTGTATGTTTGCTGTAAGTTTCTTTTTGTCTTCTGACATAAAAAGAATTTTGTGAAAGAATGGTATAGAGAAGATGTGGTCTTGTGTTTGTTTTTTGGTTTTTTTTTAAGCCAATGAAATGAAGGAAAAGAATATTTTCTTTCTCACATAAGTAAACTTCTTTCTGTTATCAAGTACCCTCTCATAGTTGCTTTTGCTATCAGTGATGTAGCTGGTCCTTATTACTTTTTTTTGTCCATTACATGTTTTCCAGCTTTTTACAGGACCTAGCTGTGCAAAGGGTTGATGTTCAGTTCTAGCACAGGTGGGCAGATGCCTGCTGCAGTCTGGTTGTCACATTGGTACCTGTGGTGGTAAAGTGTGTGGGCCTGTCCTGAGAATCCAAGATGTTCAAAAGATGTGGCTCCAGGAAATGAGAAGTCTTGTGGTAGTGACCTTTCAAACTTTCTAGTCCTGCTATTTTCACCTGCCTGTCTCCTGGCTGTTTTTGGAATCATGACTAGGAGATGTTATGCTGTGAGCTAGTGGGTGACACAGCTGTGCAGGGGTGAGTTGTGGTGGTGCAACCAATGATGAGTGTACCAGCCCACAGGGGCCAGTGGGAGTTCCTTGGGACAGCACTGGCTCTGAGACTTCCCTGGCAGGGGACAGTGGCCTCAGTTTCTCTGCTGGCTTTGCTGTAGTTGCCAGCTCCTCCTCAAGTTTTTGTGAACATATTGTCACACTGCTGGTGTTGGCTGTGCAACTCGCCTTTTACTTTTGTGAAGAATCCCTGACAAAGCCTGTCACTGGGTAGTTCTCACTCCTAAACAGCCACGTCTGCCTTCCTGTCCATAGCGATGTGTGCCTGCGGTGTGTGTCACCGTGCGTGACCTCAGTGGGAGCACTGCATGTGCTGCTGTAGCTGACCGCTGCTTTCCTCTCTTCTCCATCTCCAGCCACTTCCTCCTGCCCCCGCTGGTGTACCTGCACAGGTACTTGTGCATCTCTCTGCAGTGGATCTAGGAACTGCACTGGCCTAAAAATAGCCCTTTTTTTTTTTTTTTTTGTTTTTTTTTTTTTCCTGTGCTGGCTTTTACCTCATTCAGCGCCCGCTGGTGAGGAAGGCTGTGCAAACAGCCAGGCCAGGACACTACACATTTGGGTGATGCAGTGATAGGGAAAAAGGATGCTTGATCTAATTTAGATACATATGTTTAATTATGCTGGCTTCTGTTTTCTGTTGGGGACCCCCTTAATATTTTAATTGCTTACTGCCTTGATCCTTAAAACAAGCATAGTGAATATTCAGTTTACTGTTCAGCTTACCAGTCAGTCTATTCATCAATATTATTCCAACCAGTAGCTGAATCTTTCCACCTCCACATTTTAGAGAGTACTACATGTATCTCAGAATACAGATAATGCCAACTGACATATTTTTCTTTAATCATAGTTTATCCAAAATTCTCCATTTTAATGAATAAGTGCTTTCTGGTTTGTTTTTTTATGAGCTACTTTGTGAGTGTCTATTGGAAAAAATGGGAAAGGTTATATGTTGGAGAATTACTGGGGTGTTCTTTTTCAGGCATACCACAATCATAAAATGGTGTTCAACCCTGTAAAACATACCGTTTGCCCTAAAATAACCAAAAAAGGCAAAACAAGAGGAAATACTTTTTTGTGTTTGTGTGCTGGACTTCACTATCCTTCTTCCGTATTACTAGTCAGTCCCAGATTTATGGCTTGAGTGGTCAGCTCCTCTCCTTGCTGTTACATGTCCTACACAACAATAGAAGAAAGAAAAACTGTTAACTCTGATTCCTGAGCCTGCTGAAAGGGAGAAGGGAACTTTGTGATGCATCTGTATTCTTCTGACTGTTTCACTTTGGAAAGAAAGGAAACGTGAGGACTAGAAACTTGTATTTCTGTTGACTTAAGCCATAGTTTCGTAATGGAGTCTGCATTTATAAGAGTGGACTTTTCAAAAATGCCTAAGCAGGTGATGCTGACTTCCATGGGAATTAGCTGTGTAACCTGCTTACAAGTTTTTCAAGATCCTACTATAAATCCCTGATTCTTTCTACCTACTTCAGTCACTGATATTGGAGCACTTGAGGAGGGCTTTGTATCTACCACTGTTTTTAAAAGATGGAACTTGAGGAAGGTTTTGCCTATTCAAAACTAGTCTCTAAAGAAAACTAATTTCTTGTCTTTAATACAGTAAAAAATGTAATTCATGCTTAGGCCACTGAGCACATAGTTAATGCTTGCTTGGGGCTTTACAGCTTTAGGTTTCTATGCAACAGAACAGATGGAAAGTAATTTTAATAGAAGCCCCCAAATGTTTACATATCCAAGTACCTGATGATCAGCCTAGTGGCAGCCATATGGAAAGAATTAATGTTTAAGTACATGTAAGCATACTGGTATTGGTTTAAGTTAAGTTCTTTAGCAGTGTTACCCAGACAGACCTTGTGCACTAAGGCATTTGCTGTGGGTGGGAAGTTACTGTGGCTTGATGAATACTGACATCTATGATTTCTTCTTTCTGTAAGCATTTAACCAGTTACCCTCTCAGAACAGAAACTCATGCTATCTCTTGACAGTGTTTCATTTGCTGATTAGGAACATAATGGAGCACAAAGGACATGGAAAGGAATAAAGCAATTTTGGATTGTTATATATTCTACCAGCAAAGTGTTTGCATCACAGCCATTGGTGAATACTGGTATCTGCTTCATTGAGGTCATGATATTACTTTGTGTTCATAGTCTTGCTGCTTAATTCCTGAGCTGCTTGAATAACTTACATAGCAGGCAGTAACAAAAAGAGTCAGCAATAGCTGCGGGATTCAATGCTCAGACATCTCCAAGAACAATGAGCTTGCAGCCAGTTATACAGAGAAGCAGAATGCGTGAGTGTGTAAAATAAAAATAATGCTGGTATTGACATCCTAAATATAGCCCTGGAGGTCAGCAACTGATTCAGCTGGTGCTTGCCTCATTCCCTGCAGACTATGGAGTTAAATCACAGGGAGACTGTGGTTCCAGGGAACTTAACATATGGTAATCAAATACATTACCATATGTTAACCCTATTAACATATGGAGGAAGGAACACAGTTGGCAAGGGAATTTCTAAACCTGAAGTGAAAGGCAGCTGCTCTGGTGTTACTTGCCCTTGTTAGCTTCAGTACCTCTGAGTGCTGCTTGGATAATTAATTGGCTTGGGAGGCTTCCGGGTGAAGAAATGCAAAGCCCAGCTCACAGGACTCTCAGCCAGTGGCAGGCTGGTTCAGCGGTCCCTCCTCAGCCAAATGTTCTGGTCCTTGCCTTGCAAAAACACTGGCTTGGTTTAAATGTTTCAAGTGATGCAGGGAGAATTATATCCCTCTGTTTGGGCTGAATGGCATCTTCACAGCTTGAATTCTCACAACGTGCTCAATGACTGAGAGCTCTGAAAAGACTAATCTGCTGTGTCTTCTGAATGCCTCTATGCTTTGAGCAGGACCTGTTCACTCATTTTAACAGTCCTTCTACTGCCTATTTTTATGTTACTATTTTGAAATATGTGGGGCCTAAAATCAATAAAACTCATGTGACAAGAAGTCATATGTTGTCATGAGATTTTAAGCTCTTTTTTTTTAACCTGCTTCTAAGAATTAGCATCTAGGTGTTTTTTTCTTGTGAGTGGAAGACTGAAAAGCTACAAATATGAAGTTACGAGTGTGTGCATTCAAAGAGATATATTTGTTTGAATTATCCATCTTCTCCTGTTCTGTCCATTCTCATTTTACTAGTGAATGAAAAGCTGATGTTTGAGGCTCTAATGCTCTAAGGCAGATCTTGGTCAAGGCATTCAATAGTCATTTCCTTACTGGGGAGTTATCTCTTGTCAGGTGCACGTACTAGGACGGTACACATAGGTGACACATTTTGAGACCTTAAT
This sequence comes from Merops nubicus, assembly GCF_000691845.1. Classification (NCBI taxonomy): domain Eukaryota; kingdom Metazoa; phylum Chordata; class Aves; order Coraciiformes; family Meropidae; genus Merops; species Merops nubicus. Next base: position 41,456 of record NW_008583657.1, on the reverse strand, counting down.
TTAGCATAGTGTCAGCTCTGTTGTGAACTTGTCTTTGTGATCTCCACAAGCACTTGAATCTCTGTCTCTCAAGTCACCTACGAAAAATGCACGTTCATGTGAGATTCATTTAATCTCTTAGCATTGTGTGTGTTTATCGTTCTGTGGGAACAGGCTAACACCTTTCTCCTTTCTCCTCCCTCCTCCCTCTGTGTTTCTCAGCTAGAGGATGAAATTTCAACTTTGCGGCAAGTGCTAGCAGCCAAAGAAAAGCACCTGGTTGAAATTAAACAAAAACTTGGCATAAGTCTGATGAATGAACTGAAGCAGAACTTTAGCAAAAGCTGGCACGATATGCAGACAACTTCTGCGTGAGTACAGACCTTGCACAGATTCATCCTTCTATGTTGTGTAGCATGTTGGGGGTGTTGTCTTGATGAGCCCTGGTATGAAATTTAGCAAGCCAGGAAGAGCAGATGGCAAGGACAAACATGTCAAGCTTCTCAGATCAAGGAGACCTGCAAAAAAAAACATTCCATAGCAGCTGCATTCTTTGCTACTGGGTTGCATCTCATTCTTGCAAAATCACAGCAACTAAAACTGTTGTCCTGAGAAGGTTATCTTGTCCTATGACATGTTCTTACACAGTCCTTACTGAGGAGAGAAGGAACCTTTTTTAATATCAACGTTTTATATTACTCAACTTCCAAGAGAAACAATGTAAACAGAAATAATTTTAAAGTTTACCGAATTAGCAATTATTTTTAAAAATGTTACTATCATCTGAATGATAAAGAATACTGGCAGGATCAGTTGATGTTTGACTCTGTTTAATTCCTGCTTTTAGCTGTCCAAAATTTAAAAAAAAAAAAAAAATTGTTGGGAGTAATTGCACCATCTTTGAGGCTAACGTAAGCCCTACATATGTTGTTGTTTGTTATTTGCTGTCAGTGTGCTGTCAGACAAGTCCCTGAAGCCTCTCACAGCCATGTTTTGCCACTGTGCAGAATGTGTAACTAGTTCACAAGAGTTCAGTGAAACTTGCCTTGTGTAATATGCAAGCAGCTTTAGGTTCCCAGGGTGAAACGCAATGCATGAATATGAAGTGTTACTCCACTACTGTTGTTGAAATAGTTTTAACTTGATTTTTTCTTTTTTTTTTTTTCCTTAAAAACTACTGTGGAGGGTACCTTTTAAAAATGCAGCAGTTCTTGGATGAGAAAGCAAAGGAGGGAGCTTATTGGGACTGCAGCTTGCTGCCAAAAACTACTGGTGCAAGTGTTTTGTCTCACATAAGGAAGGAGTTAAAAATACACATATGGACATAGAAATAAAACCATCCTGAATCTGCCACAAAAAAAAATTTCAAACCCAGGATAGGTAGTATTACTTGCAAGTTGAAAACACTCTTTGCTCTGTATCTCTGATAGAGTGTCACTGAGAGAGATGGTGAATAAAACTGTGATTACCAAAGCTCTACAAAATTATAATTACTATGGGGCTGGTCTCAGCTTCATGCTGATCTTTATACTAATACACATGAACATACCATGTTCCTCTAAAACTTTCTGGGCTGAATTAGTAGCAACATTGGTAGGAAGAAACACCCACCTTTCATCAAGTACTGTCTGAAAAGTTACTTGATCTTTTTTTTTTTTCCTTGTTTCAATTGACAACTGAATTTGAAACTTGGGAAGAAACAAGAGCGAGCTCCTCCACAACAAAGCTGAGCTGGGAGATGCCAGCAGGGCAGGCAGGGCAATGGCATCACACATGAAACAGCAGTCCCACAGTACCTGAACAAAGAGTGGAGCAGGTCCAGTGACAATAAATGGGGTCGAGCCAAGATTGAGTCTGCGGTGATGAGCCAGAGGTCAAGGTCAAGCCAGGAAATTAAATCTCTGAGTCAAGATGAGTGAGTACCTGGCCAGATACAGGCACACCAGTAGGTGCCTGTCACTCAGAGAAGGACCAAAGACTTAAATGCAGTCTAAACATTAGTCTTGCTGGCAAGTGAAGGGGAGGGGTGCCTAACAAGGCTTCTCCCAGCTCTTTCTTGCACAGCACTGTCACCACAGTCTCACCCAGGGTTACGCAGTTGTGCAGTGTCAGAGCTGGCCTTGAGCCCAGGTGGCCACACCCATGGGAGGCAGGGGAAGAGTCTGCAGTGCCCTGTGGTGCATTCAAGGCCCTGACAGGCTTGGAAAACATCTGTTAAAACATGGTTTTGCATTAAAATAATAATTCTTTGTATTGTGAGAGCAATAACAAGGCATATGCCTGCTAATAGGAAATGTAGTTTGTGTGTCTCCTATCTAACTTTTGGACAGTTTCTCAGCTTGGTCCTATTTCTCATGACATGTTGTTCTGTCCCGGTTAGAAGGCAGCACTGTGTCCCACCTCCCTTATCCCTCAGTTTCCCAGATAAAGAGGTAAATAAGGAAGGCAGGGGTAATGAAAACCTTGCACCAAATTGAAAATTAACAAAATGAAATGTATTATTTAACAGGGATCAGAAAGGAAGAAGGGAAGGGGTTTAACAGGGTACAGAAAGGAAGAAGGGTAGGGGTTTAACAGGGAAGGGGGGTTGTAGGAACAACAAGGCAAGGAAGATTAAACTTCCAAATATACAAAACCCAAATGCTATGCTGAGGCTCCCCGGTGCTGGATCTCGCTGGATTGAGGTGGATGGAAGCTGGATGCACAATCCTTGGACGTGGATGGAGGCAGGGAAGAGTCTGTGGATCAGGGCCAGGTCTCCAAGATGGCCACGGCCACGTGTAGCACAGGGAGCAGCAGAGCAGCGTGTGCCCAGGTGCAAGGTCAAAGGAGCAAGAGGAAAAGAGAAGAGGAAGAGGAGCAAGGCGTGCCTTTCTCCCCTTTTTATAGACCTTGGCAGGAAGTCCCGAAGACAGGAAAAGGGGAGTGGGAATAGGACAGGTGTACGCCCCTTTCATTCAGGCTTGTACCTGGTTTAGGGTTTCAGACCTCCACCCACCAGGGGCAGCAGGTTTCAAACCATTACACATGTCATTAACAGGGGCACCCATGTTGGCTTGGTGGAGATGTCTGGCATGTGCTAGAAGAGGACAGCCTAGAGACACTGACCTTTAGAAGAGAGGAAGGGCACAAGACACCTGAACTAGAGTTACTAGGAGGCATTAGCAACATTTTGAAACAAAACCTTTAATTTTTACTTGAAATTTAGTAGCAAATTATAAGACAACTTTTCACTTTCCTTTCACAATGTTGATATTTTCCACAAGGATAGAGTGACTTAGGAGACTTTTATCAGTCTTGTAACTGTGATTTTTTATTTAAGAGGAGTTACAAGACTCACAAGCCATTAGGTGATGGAAGTTCACAAGCAGTTGTATGGAACTTGGCAGCAGAAGTCCATCTGTGTCCTTGAAAATCCTGATCTTCATGGTCCAACTGCTAACTCTGGCTGATGCTCATGCCAGTACACTGATGCCAGTACAAATCATGGTAATCAGGCATTTTTTGGAATGGGTGTGTTAAGTAATAGAGGTGATTCTTCATTGCTGCACCAAAATAGCAATGGGGTAGCATTACTGACCAAGATTCTCTGACTTAGTGAGGATGAAAAACCTGTTTTAAAAAGATTACATTTCAAAATACTTACGTGCCTGTTCTTCAGGTTTCTAAGTGCAACATTAGTAATTTTAAATTTTAAAAACACTTGTTTTTAAGGAGTCAGATTTTACTTTTTCACTCAGTCTTACTGGGGTTTGTAGCTACTGTGCTTTTCTGGAAGTTAAAACCACTTTTCTTTAATGGGGAAATTTTTAAAGCCATGCAGTGATAAAGCACCAAATTTTTGTCCTGATATTGTTGATAATCTTTTTAAGCTCTGCATTTAGGATCATTGTGCATTGTTAGGGTCAAAGGGGACTTCAGGCAGAGGGATGGACTTTTTTTAAAAAAACACTTCTGTAAAGTGTGCCTGATAAGACTCAAGACCTAACTCACAATATAGATGCCACCTGGAATGACTAAATTTAAACAGAATTTGAGATTCTGACTGTTTTTAAGCATTTTGATTTTAAATCCTTGGTCATGGGTGGCTTAGCAGTTAGCCTGAGTATGCTTGATATGTATGTGTGGGAAATTGTCATTAAAGGATTGCTATGATTAAAAACAAAAAAAAAAGTCATAATTTTCATACTGAGAGGCAAGAGCTGTGGGTAGGTGGGCTGATAACCTTCAACCTGTGGAGGACATGTCCAGCTCAACATACCGTTCTGTACAAAGTCTGTTTCCTTGTCATTAATTCATGCTTTAAGGTATGCAAAAGCAATTCTAACTACCACATAGTAAGACATTACATTTGCAACTTTAATGTGCAGCTTTTTTTTTTGGTATCAAATCAGGTTTTTTTAATCACCTTTGTTTTTCTCTAAAGAAAATGTTTAACGTTGTTTGCATTTTCAGCTGTGTATGAAATACACCTGGAAGTCATTAATTTATTATGATGACCAGAATCCTAAATAATTTTTCACATTTCTTATTAATTATGCTATTACTTAGTGCACTGCTCTTCAGTATAATGTATGTGTTAGGGAATGCAGGGGTTCTCCTATAGAGGTGATCACTAACTAGAGAGCAAATGATTATCTCAGTTGAATACCACCAAGAAAGCAAATTAAACTGGAATGACTCCCCCCACACACCTTTTTAAAGATCAGGTTTCCAGTGAGTAGCAGTGGGTGTATATTCATATAGCTTCTAGCAGTGCAGGGGTTTTATTCATATTTTAAACATAGATAATTCAATCCTATTTAGATGCTAGCAACAGGGTAATGTTGTCAGTTTTCAAGGTTATTTATTTTAGCTGAAGAAATCATAAAAAATGTCTTTACAGGGCTATTTATAAAGACCATAACTCAGCTTTTGTAATTAATGTTTTGCTCAAAGGAAAGGTTTTATGTAACCTGAATGCAGTATGTTTGCTTATTTAAAGCTGTTTGATTGGTGGTGCATCCCACAGATCTCTCTAGCCTTCCATACTTCAGATTCTTACTGCATAGTTCATTATGGTAAGAAGACGGCTTCTATAAAGATCGATCTAGTTTTATACAGAATCACAAAAGAGTTGAGGTTGACAGTGATGCTGGGGGACTGTCTAGTCCAGCGCCCGCTTTTCAGCTAAAGCAGGGTGCTCAGGACTATGTCCAGTTAGGTTTTGAATATCTCCAAGGATGGAGACTCTACAGCCTCTCTGGGCAACCCGTTCCAGTGTTGAAATACCTTTACTGTGAAAAATGTTTTTCTTTTGTTTAAATATTTCTTGCATTCAGTTTGTACCCATTGCTTCTTACCCTTTCACTAGATACTACTGAGAGGAGTTTGTCTATGTTCTCTAATCACTTTCTTCAGTTTGTTTATACATCTTATTTCTGTGCATACTGATGTGACATTCCCATGAGCCTTCTCTTCTCCAGGCTGAGCAGTCCCAGCTTTCTCAGCCTTTCCTCATATGGGAGATGCTCCAGTCCCTTAGACATCTTCATGAGTCTTTGCTAGACTCACTCCAGTATGTTCATATCTGCCTTGTACTGGGGAGCGCAGAACAGGACCCAGTGCTCCAGGTGTGCCCATAACCAGGGCTGAGTAGAGGGGAAGGGTCACCTCCATTGACCTGTAATCATTTTCCTAATGCAGCCCAGGATACTATTAGCTACTTTTGCTGTGAGGGCACATTGCTGACTCATATTCAACTTATTTACAAGGACCCCAGTTCTTCTTCTGCAAGGCTACTTTCCAGCTGGTTGACACCCAGCCTCTACTGGTGCATGGGGTTAATCATCCAAACTCCAGGACACTGCATTTCCCTTTGTTGAGCTTCCTGAGACTCCTGGTGCCCCATTTTCTTCAGACAGTCAAGGTCCCAGGTAATATTATTCCTCAATGCAGTTACAGAATTGCATTGCATCATCTATGCCACCTGCATGGCAGGAGAGAATCTGGGGGTGCTGGTGGACAGCCTTCCAGAGAAGGGCAGTGAAGCTGGGGAAGGGTCTAGGGAACCATGTCTTATGAGGAGCAGCTGAGGGACCTGGGATTGTTTAGCCTGGAGAAAAGGAGGCTGAGCTGAGACCTTATTGCTCTCTGCAACTTTTGTTATAGTGAGGTGGGTGTTGGTCTTTTCTCCCAAGTAACTAGAGATAGGATGAGAGGAAATGGGCTGAAGTTGTGCCAGGGGAGGTTTAGATTGGATGTTTGGAAGAATTTCTTTCCTGAAAGAGTAGTGAGGCATTGGAACAGGCTGCCTAGGAAGGTGGTGGACACACCATCCCTGGAGGCGTTCAAAAAAACATGTAGACATGGCACTTTTGAGTCATGGTTTAGTCTCAAAAACTGTTGAGACATGTTGGTCATGGTAGTGTTGGGTTGGTGGTTGGACTTGATAGTCTTAGAGGTCTTTTCCAACTTTAATGATTCTATATGGAGAAGGTTACAAGGGTTCATTTATCCTCTTCTGTGGTCCCTCACATGAAACACTAAGGACACAGGTCCACAAGATACCTTGGCCTTTTCTAAGCATATATGTAGTAACCATGCTCAGTTTCTGTACCTCAGCTTTTCATTTGATGCTCTTCTGTACTTCTCTGGACAAAAAACCCCAGGACATTATGGCATTCGCCTCTGTCATGGTTGAGGGTAAGGGCCACCCCGAGACCTGTAACAGATCCTCTCTGTTAACCCTGTGGGGAAGAGAAAGGGAATAAGGGAGAAGGAGAGACTTATCAATTAGAAAAGTGAAACAGCATTAATACTACACTACTACTGCTACTAAAATGGAATATATACAAAATGAGTATTAAACCAAACTCCCCCCCCTGATGGCAATACATCACTGTGACCCCCGGCTGAAGAGCAGCCCCCAGGGAAAGGTCCCAGGCTGCTTTGTTATTCTTTCTTGACATGTTAGGAACTGTTAAAAGGCCAAAGCCTTCTTTGTTTTAAATGTGTAACCTTTCAACCCGTGGGTGGAATACTAATATTACTACAGAGATAGCTTCTAGGGAGATGATTACTTTTGCTATTTACCACTTCCTCCCCCCCCAGAAAAAAAAAGGCAAACCAAAAAACAACCCACAAACAAAAAAAAAAAACCAAACCCATCCAACCAAAACAAAAACCAAACCAAAACACCAGTATTCCAGATGTTCAGCAGCAGTTCTGCCATAATCAATAAACTCTTAGAATAGCTTAGCATAGCTAAAATCTTAGGGCTGTAATAGTGAAATGAAATGAAATGTCTCAAGGTCTCCATACTTAGTAAATCCAGCCAAGGGATCAAGGGATTGGGAAGCCTTTGATATGCTGGAAAAATGGACCCATGCAAGACTGTCATCTAGGACAGGAATCTCACAAAGCTATGTTTTCAAAATAACTTTTCATCTTTTGCCTTTACAGGCAAAAAATGTCACTTGTTGTAGAAAGGGAAAATCTCATATTTTAGAGGCCATAACTCTAAGTGCTAGCTCCAAACAGCATGTCTCCTAGACAGTAGCGTGGGCTTTCTGAGGTGGTGGCTGTCTCCTGAAGCCTTTTCAGGGAGGTTTCAATATTGCTCTGCTCTTACATGTCATACTTACCTAAGATACGGGGCAAGAGCATTCGACAAGGCCAAAGGGACTTGGCCTTTCCCTCCAGAGGCAAAACAAAGATCTCTTTGTTGACTACTGGTTGAGAACTATTTGAGCAAACCTAGTTCTGCTCATAGGGAACCTGAGGACAATTGTATGGGTTTCCACAAATAGTGGGAACTTAACGTTTTGTAGTTCAAATTTCTGCCAGGTGATGAGAAAATAGAAGGTAATAGCTGTGCTGCATGTGTTTTAGACTTACAATCTGTGGTGCCTACAGTGTTCATTAGTATAACTTTAAATATATAATAATGTGTTCCAGAGGCTCTAGAGTTTTCTCAGGAGGTCAGATGTAATTTGTGGACAGCTACAGTCCTACTGTGTCTTTTAGGAATGTAGTATACCATTTTCCCACAAACGTACTTGTTATGAGTGGTAGTAAAAAAAATGTGGGTGTTTCTGTTCATTGCAATGTGTAATCACCTTTTGACATTTTCTTCTCTAAATTTGCAAGTAAATGTAGCAGTTGTGTAAGTGAAGAAATTGCATGTTGGCTTTTGCACAGCCCACTACCTGTGCTTGAGCCTGTGCTACATGGAATTAAAGCGAGCCTCTCACTTCCACTGACTGTGTCCTTTGGGTCAGATCAGGCAATGTTCATACCTACTTCAAAGATCATTTTCTGCTACTTTTCCACATGTATCTCTGGCCTTGAATTTGGAAAGGTGGAGTAATAAGGTTGGAGAAAGGGCTTTGAGAAGTTAATTTAGTCTATTCTCACTGCCCCTTTTCTAAAAGATGTGTATTGGCTTGTTCACACTAGAACCTTCAGGTAATGGAAATTCGCCAGCAAGCTTAGGTGATCTGTTCCAGATCAATGAATAATAGTGTTGGTTTCTTGGGGGAAAACCCACTGTAACTATATCACAACTGCTTGGCTTTCCCCTATTCTATGCTGAATTCCACAAATAGTGCCTTTCACACAACTGTATCCCAAATCTTTCCCAAGTCTTTGAAGACTATAGTGCAAGAGAGCACAGAATATTTGTCACCTTTGTCTGGCACTTTTCCTGACCTATGACTCTCTCTAGTCTACTGAACAGTCTTCCATGTGCTGCACACAGACTTCTGGCTGCAGGCAGGTCCCCTGAGATCTGCAGAGGTTTGGGTCCCTCAACTCTACCCTTCCTTTCTCTCTGGGAGAGGAACTACCCAGGGTGTACTTCCTTTGAATAATGTAGGCATCTGTACCCATCCAAATGCCAACACATTTTCAATTAGCTCTTAACATACCTGGCAAAGGGGGGAATGTCTAAAAAGTACATTTTACCTTTGTTTTTGAAGTTGAAATAGGTTTCAGCTGAGCACTAAAAACTACAAATGCACACCTTCGAGTTCATTTGTGGGCAAAATGGCAATACGAATTGAAGAATGCTCTTAGAGAATGCTTTGTGTACATGTTGTCTACCATTCATATATGCATTTATTTCATTTAAGCATTAGTATAATTTAGTTAATGCTGAGCCTTATTTTTCCCAGAAAATCCTCAGAAATTTTTTTTCCAGCTGAGAGTTTCTCAGAGGTCCAGATGCTTTATGTTCCAGAACTGTCATTCTTAAGCTGACTAAGGGTTTGAAAATTAAAGAGAAGCAAACTCCATAGGGCATGACTTGTGCTACCAGGCTCTGCTCTACTGTATGGTTTTGTTGTTAATTGTTTGCATTTTGTTGCATCTTATGTAAGCTCTAGCACAGACCAGGGTTTCTGAAGTGGATTAATTTTGCCAGCAAGCATTGATGGAGAGGCACAATGCTGAATGAAGGCATACTAATTAGCAGATGTACTAATTTTACAGAACGTGAATTTAAAATCTTTGTTGTTTACTGTAGTACATCAAATGTGCAGCTTGCTGTGCAAAACATGAGTGTTGTATTTGTAGCCTACTTCCACGGCAGCTCATGTATTTCACCTGTGAAGGGAAGTTAGATTTAACTTTGCCATGTGAAGGGCAATTCTGTACTGTGTTGAGATGTTTGAGATCAAATAGCATGAGAGCTTGGTGGGCAGTACTTGCCTAACAATTGCCAACAGTGGGTGCTTGAAGGATGAGGGTGTGCAGATGTTGTAGCTGACTTAGCATGCTGGAACAGTTGGTGTTAGGAGGACTTAAGCCATATGTACCACACTTTTCCCAATGAATCAATGTTAGTAGGTATGCCTTTACCTGGAATATCTTACTTTATTTCTGCTCTTAAAGTTTTGTGAAAATTATGTAAGATGTTCAGTGCATTAAAAGAAAACTGCAAACTGATGTGTGTTACATTAGGGTATGAAAACTGCTGGCTCAGATTAGTAGTGCTACATACAACTGAGAAGATTGCCAGAGGTCAGAGAGAGAATATGTTGCAGAGATCATTGTTACCAGAGTTTTTGGCAAGGTATCAAATGAATGCTGTAAATTTGACATAACTATGATGATAAAAATATCTGAGCCAAAATGCTGTGCTGTATATCAGAGCAGAGCATAACTAACTACAGTAAGACAATGCTCTGTAGAAGCAGAATTTATTTATGAAGATCAGTGATGTGCAGAATGGTGGAGAGGAAGGGATGGGGGAGGCTTGATTTTTAAGCTAACAGTGAGCTTTACTAAGATGCAAATCACTGTTCCTTGTCTCTGCTGACAGGTGTTGCACTTTGCACTGGATTTTTACCTTTGTTATTCTGTTCTTCCTTAAAGCTCCTCCTCAGCATTCTCAAAGGGAGGAGAGGTTCATGTCTAAGGCCATTTTTGCTGCAGCTGGTGCTGAAAAAAGACCAGTTGCATAACAGTTTTAGCTGGATTTACGCTGTTACGTAATGTCAGAGGCATTAGGAACACAAATTCAGTCTCTGACTTCCTTGTTCTTGGAAATACCGGGGAGGATATTTGGTTTATGGGATTTACAGAGAAAACACAACATGAGTTAGAATGCCAAAATTGATGTCATTTCAGCCTGTTCCCAGGCTGTTCAGCCTGTGTGTTCTGACCAGTGTAATGTCCAGAAATACATAGGGAGCTCTAAATGTTTCTCAATTAAAGTTGACTCTATCTGCCATGGGGGATATTTGGGGCATTCTCTTAAGAGTTTTACACAGTGAGAAGAACCTGTGAAGAAAGGTAAAACATGGAGGTGTTTTTTTTTCATAGAACTAAGTATGCCAGTGCATAAAATGAACTTGTGGGTGCCTTATTAAAAAAAAAAAAAAGTTCAGAAGGATATCTGCAAAGTATTTTCTTATGTACAGTCAACCTGTACATAAACAGATTCTGCTACTAAGGACCTTTTATACCTGGAAGTCAAGTCTTGGACTTCATTTTGTCATCAGCAAAATTGCGCTTGTGCTGAATACTTCAGGAAACTTCTCTATTAGGAATATTCTTAAAGACTTGTATGTGATAATATAGGCATTTTAAAAAATGCTTGGTTAGATAGAAACCCACAGCCATTAGAATATTTGATTATTCTTTTTTTATTTCATAGGCAACACTTATCAAATAACTACATGCTCGTAGTTCTCTGCGGACTGGCTTTCTAGGCAGTGAAAACAAGAGACAAACACCATCATAGAAGGAGCCATTTCACTTGGCAGTTTTAGAACTTGTTAGCTCAGTAGTACTATAAGATATTTCGTGGCTAAGGAACGTAAAATCAAAGAATTTGTGTTGGCAAAAATTAGTTGTTGCTCAACTATTGTCTAGAAGAGTAGAGCATTACTTGGCGTCTGCCTTCTACCCTGTGGTTTGTAAAACACAGTCCTCAACAGGGGACTTGCAGCAATAGGGAGTGCTGAGGCTAAAAGGGCCTGACATAAAATGCCATGTGCCATATTGCAAATGTTAATCTTCTCTTATTTCCCTCCCTGCATCCACAAACTCATATGGCTTGAATATGCCTAAAAGTAAGAAGATGATACTGTTTCAGGAATTAGGCAGTGGGATTTTTTTTTTTTTTAGTGAATCTCTGGTGTATTTTGGTACTTGCTTACAATCTTACAGCATTTGTTCAAAGAACAATTAGAGCCAGTGGAATTGTATTTCTGATTTTTTCATGATCATTTCTTCAGTTCTTGTCTGCCAACACACACCACAGGATACAAGGCTGATTATAGTGTGCTCTCCTTTTGTTACTAGGTCAGTACTTCTAATTCTGAGCTTGTCTGCGTCACTGGGAGTATCAGATAACTTACTCAGAAGGAAGCTTCTGACGTGCTCAGAGTTAGTTTACTCAGCAAAAAATCATCTGTGCAGAACAGCTTATTTATTACTTTGAGCATGCAACTTAACCATACTGAAGAGTTGAATATGTGGGTCAGAGAATATATTATATATATAATATATATATGTAAGATGACTGTGCTTGAATGTATATGCTATACATGAGATGAATGACTTCTAAAAGGATTCAGTGCTCTTTACAATATGCGTTATTCACTGCCTAGATTTTTCATCTTTCTTTCTCTGTCTCTCCCAAAACCACCTTCCTTTAAAGAAATTTTTTAAAGTACGATTGTAGCATATGGAAACAGATTTGATCAATTTTGTCTAATTTGAAATACCAACAAATCATTTTGAAGGACATCTGTTAGATGTACTTAATATGTCTATGCATGGAGGAGCAGACTTGTGTGTCCTGATTCTTTTCTGTGCTTTAGACAGATTTTGCTACCAAGTCAGTGACTGCTGCCAGCATACTTAGTTGACGTAAATTTACAGAAATTACATCAGACAGGTATTCAACAAATCACTGTATTCTACTTTTAGACAGCTTGCACTGACCTACTCAGGGGATGTTATCTGCAAGAGGGAGAGGACTCGTGAAGGATTGAGCATTTTGCTCACATTAAGATTAAACTGTACTTAGAAAGCTGTGCAGAAGCAGGCACCTTTGTAATTGTTTTGCGCTATAGTTACTATGTTTCTTAATCATTTAGTGGGTGGGACTTTAAGATGTGTAAATAAAGGAAAAGTGAGGGTATTCTAGCCTCTCTTTTTTAAATACTTATCAGTATTTCTCTTCTTTTTGTTTTCAGTTACAAGAAAACACATGAGACCCTGAGCCATGCAGGACAAAAAGCAACAGCAGCTATCAGCAATGTAGGAACTGCTATCAGCAAGAAGTTTGGAGATATGAGGTATAGGGATCTGCTGCTTCTCTGGCCTTATTTTGAGGACAAAAAGTATAAGTCATCTGTCAGCTCTTCTTTTTCTTCTGCATTACTGTTTTAAAGATGCAAGTAGTTTGTAGTCAGTATTTTATAATGGTCATGGTGTCAACCAAAGAGATAACAATGAATGAAGATACAATTCCTATTTGAATCCTAGTTAGAAAAAAAAGTGCAATTTGAAACCATTTGGGAATAACTTTGCAAACTCAAGAAATTGTACAAGTAAAATGGAACAAAAAATTGCTATAGATCTTTATTGATCCAGTTTTATTAATACATGGATTCTTAGAGAACAAGATTATCTGAGGACAACAAACCTGGCTTGGAGCTGTTTGTGGAAAGATAAATCAAAAAATATTTCAGGCTTTTTTTTTAATCTTTTTTTCAAGATGTACAAAGGCAGAGTTCTGTTCTGCAGTTGTATGTATGAAAAAAAACCAGATATGAAAGTAACAGGAGTTCAGGTCAGAAGTATCTCTTAAATGGAACTTAAATATCAGGCTTTATATGTTGATGTGTCTTTAAAAATGTTGATCTTAAAGTTTCTGACAAAGCCAGCATAAATGAAGAAATTGTATACTGTAAACCAGCACTTTAGTTTTCAACTAAGGCAGGATTACGGAACTTCTTCTCAGTTGTATTAGGAAGTTGGTTTTTTTTGTGATGAAATAAATAGATGTGGGTAATTCTACAGTATAATGTTTGAGCTGCAGAATTAGGGTCTCATTTATTAGAGATATTGGTATGTGCTCACTTTTTTTTTTTTTTTCAGTTTTCTTGTATATGAGGTAATGATAGCCTAAGAACTGTATGAATACTTTGTACAGTATTTCAAATTTATATGGTTTGGTTTGTGTGGGGTTTTTTTGGTGGTGGTGGTTGTTGTTTTCCCTGCAAATGGCTGAAGCATAGATCTTGGCAACTACAACTTATAACATTTTTTCCAGTTTTTAATTTTTAATCTGACTCTTAATAAATCTTTAGAGTCCATCCTTCATACCTCCCTTTTGCATACAGCTTAATAAGCCCTTTAAAAGATTATTACAGTGTTTCTAGGTGAAACTAAAAAAAGGAAAATCTTCATTGGGATATGATGTGCTTTACAACGTATTTTCCACATTACAGTTTAAAATGGAAATCTAGTGAGTGACTTGCAACCAGGGTATGAACGTAAACTAAGAAATGTTTTACTTAATGTAGTTAAACATCCGTAGGTAGTACAGGCCTAGAAAAGGGTATAAGAATAAGGAGGCATGAAGTTACATTTTCCTAGTACATTTTTTTAGCATTGAGGAATCTGAGAGGTGAAAACCTTCTAAAGCAGAGATTTGAACTTCCATTTAAAAGTCTTTGAAGGGTTTTTCTTAATTAATTTTATATAAATATTAATTTATTTTCATTTGTATGAGCTTTTGACATTCGTAATGCCTCATGTCTCCCTAGATGAACAGATAGTTATGTGGTAAAGAAGTGTGTGACTTATTTGTTCATTCATTCATTCCCTACTCTGAGTCTCCCTGGTCTTTCCTTTGGTGCCTTCTGGCTCTTCTCTTATGAGAAATGATGAGTGTAGTCCTTCTGCAGTCCTTCATGTTACTCGTGATTTCCTGATTTCACTTCAGTTCCCTCTATTCCAGACTGAGGCTCCAGCTGCATGAGTTGCTTCTATAAGCCTTTTTCCTACCTTTGCTTATTCTTCCTGCCTTCCCTGCATTTATAGTTGTACTCTGCAGTTTTGAGAAACGTGTGAGATGAGTGTGCACCAACATATGTGGCACCAGCATATCCTCTGTTTCATTTTCTGTTATTTTCTAAGACTTCCTCTTGTAGCAAGGACAGGCCCTCTGCGCAGTGAACAGGTCCCATTGCTGCTTCTGTGCTTTAGATCCTACAGCAGTGACCAAACGGTTCACATGCAAATACCTTGAACACTGGCTCTTGATCATAGATGGAAGGATAACTCTTCACCGTTTTGTCCTTCTCTGGTCCTGTTGCTTGTGCTTTGCACAGGGCATGAGGTGAACTGCAAAGGCAGAAATGTCTTCACTGTAATAAAGCATGTTTTTCCTTTATTATTTCCCTTCATTAATGACTACTAGCAGATTCCTTTGTCCTACCTATTGGTACTAACCCCCACCCCCGTGGGGATGGTGCTTCTGACTAGCACTTGGAAAGCAGATGGGTGGTATTTATCCCATCATCCCTTTAGCCGAGGGCTCAATACAAAGGCTAAGGTTTTTTGGTAGGCATTTTGGTTAATTGAGAAATGCATTTCTAGCAGTTTTTCCTGATCAAAATTATTACCTTGAACTTGGTTGGGAATTTTTCAGGAAAATATGAGCTACCAGGACTGACATGTTTTGTGCATGCTTACATTTTTTGGTTAACCTCTCAGGAGAGTCTTTTTGGCACTTGATGATGAAGCCGGAAACAGTACAGCCACAATCCCATAGTTATATAAAGCATGGCATGACTTGGGCCCTCTGCATCTGCTGAACATCCTAAATCTGCAGTAATGGTCAGTATGCTTCCCTCGGCAAATAAGCCAGCCTAAGGTCTTGGCTCTACTTGGGCAAGTGTGGTTCCATGTGGGTCCCATTGTAAACCTTGTCACTTAAATGGCCTGTTTTGGAAATCTTCCCTTTCCCAGTCCAATGCCAGCCTTTTTTGGGGGAGTAGGCTGTAAGGAGGTCTGTTTTTTTTGTTTCATTGTTTGCTTGCTTTTTTGCTAATCCAAATAATTTTATTTCAATGATCTAGTGTATGGATTATCACCACCCCCTCCCATAATGCTGATTTAATCTCACGTTAAACTCTGCCTTAATTCTCTTGATTAGGCATTAGGGCTGATAGTCACCAATGGCATCCAGATGCAAATCCCTGTTGCATTCAGAGCAGATGCTTGGAACTGATTTCTAAAATCCAGATGATTGTCATAATTCCAGTATGTTCAGCAGTCTTACCCTCTGCCTGTGGCAATGGGAATTTTGAAAAGGTTTGCAGTGAGCCTGACTAAATATTTGAAGCCTGCTGCCTTTGTGAAACAAAACCTGTTTTCTGGGTTAGCTATGTCAACTCTACAGAGCTCCACATGAAACACACAGTTCTGTTCTGAAGACGCAGGGTGTTAATGTTCAACTCGTATAATCTCTAAAAATACTACTAAAATGTCATATATCAGTGACAGGCCAGATAGACTCCCCTAAAGGTGCTGTTTTTCTGTGTTAGAATTTGAGATGATGCAATCTATAAGAAAGAAAAAAGACAAAATTTGTGTCTCCCAAAGAACAGTGAGTCCACCCTTTGGGAATAGAGAGCTTTTCATGCAGCTGCTGTGCTTCTCTTTCATCCCACCCCAGCTTTCCAGTGTCGCAACTCCCTAATTCTTTTCTGCATGAATAATCACTAGCATTTTACATCTTCAAAATTCTGTCTTAATTATTAGTGCTTGCAAAGTCTCTTTACAGTTGTCATATATTCTATTTAACGTTATGATATTATGAGAAATACCAGAAATGCATATAAAACAAGTAAACAGATACTTTTGCTTCAGGATACAAACCAGACACTAGTAATATAGTTAAGACAAAAGATTCTTCATTAATTGTTTTTATGATTAATGAGGATTATCATGAGGATTTTTTGTTGCCCCTCCACCCCTAGCTCATATTGTTTCCTTTAATAATTTCTGACATGGGAAAGGAAGGCAGAGGGGAGGAGTCCCACATCACTCTTAGGGCAGTAGTGTGGACTCAGATCTCTCAGAAGGAGAGGTTACATTAATATTTTAACACAGTTTTTCCCATGTGGAGCACTGATGTGATATAGAGTTGAGGGTCTTTATCTCTTGCTCCTTTGCATACTGGTAACGTGTAGATCTTTTCATGCAGTACTGCTGGACTACTCTGGAGCTGTGTATGTGGATCTAAGAGTTTAGCCCTGCCAAAGGCTTTTTTTAGTTGTGATACCAAGTGGGAGACTTTCTGGTTTTTTTTTTGTTTGTTTGCTTTAAATAAAACAAACAAAACCCCCAAACAAATCAAACCAACAAATAACCCCCCAAAAAAACAGAGAAAGGAAACCAAGTACACTACAGTACTACATGCACGCTACCACATACATTGCTACTACACAAGTAAATGTGTTTAAATATTAAGCTAACAAAGACAAGCTTGCAGATTGGGATGTCAGCAGTTACACTGTGTATACATTTGTCATTCAACTGCCTTGTACATTTTCTTGAACTACATGATCACACAGACCCCTTTCAAATTCCATGCCTGGGATGAGCCTGCTCTCAAAATGGATAAAGGTAATATAATGCCTCATTACTGTCAGGAGTTGGAAGGCACGTGTGGAAAGAGACAGACGACTGCAGGGAGGGAGAGCCGTGGGGGCATGGCTGTGGCAGCTGAATGTGCTGCTCAGAGATGACAGAAATCAGCAAAGAAGGCGTGTGACGTCCCAGAGGGATGGAGGAAGGCAAGGCTCATCCCCCTGGGAAGGGGCAAGGGAAGTTCTGCGAAATACAAAGCAGATACTGGGGGAACGTGTGACCTGCTATTTTCCAAGTGTCTAGAAGATAGCATGATGGCAAAAACATAAAAGGCTTTGTCAAGAGCAATTACCTTGAACTGACAGCACCTGTCATAGAGGACAGAGGGGAGGCAGAAGAAATGATAGAATTTGACTTTGGTAAGGCTGTCCATACTGTTTTTGCAGAAGTAGAGAAATACAATTTAGGTGTTACTGCTGTAGCAGGAAGAGGGCACAGGGAGCTGAAAATGATATTCAAAGAATAGATCTCAGTAGTTCACCATAATGCAGGATTTTTCAGGCATCCGTCCTGATTCTGTTATTCAGGATTTTCATTACTGGTTTAGATGATGGCATCATGTGTACGCTTAAAATTCACAGATGGCTGCAGTGGGAGGGAATGCAAGCACTTTAGACACCAGGATTAGAATTCAAAATTATTTAAAATGATAAAATAAAATTCAGTTTAGGAAAGTGTTAAAGTGCTTTATTGACAGATGGAAAAAAATCAGAAGCAGAGATGGGAAGCACTGACCAGCCATCTGGGCGGTGGCTTTGCAGATAAAGGCTTGGCAAGCCCTAGGCTAGTGGCTCACAAATGCAGCTGAACAGGGGCACAGGCTATTTCTGAAGGCTGTGAAATCTTTCTCACTGGAATTTTTTAGAAGGGGGTTAGCCCAATATCTGTTGGAGATGGCTAAGGTATAATTAATTTTCTTTAGTGCTGTGGAAGCACTAAATAACACTGTGTGTTGATTTTTGTTGTGCCTTTATTATTGCACCTTTTGGGGCTTTTTTTTGTGGTAACGGGTGGTGGTGAAGTTTTTACACAGCCTTTTGCTGTACATTACCAGGATTTTTGTGTTCTAGGGATGTTGTTGGCACTTAAAACTGTTCATGAAGATATTGGGAACTGAATTCCTTGAAATATTGTATCTGCCATACCCAAAACTACCATTCTTAAACCTCTGTGTCTCTGATATCCCCTATAAAGGAAATAATAATGCTGGCCTGCTTCAGAATGTAATTTCATAAACATCTCTTTTCCTGATGGGTGAAGCAGTTGTTTCCTTTCATTTCTACTAATGCTCCCCCTTCATTTGTGCTGATTTTTAGAGCTCTGCAGTAACACAGATTTCTTTTATCATATGACTCTACAAGTATCTGTATTAACATGAAGAAAGGGGGTGGCTGTTACTGTGAGTCAGCAGGTAGGAGAAGGAGGCTACATATGACAATAGTATTAATAAGCAGATAAGTGTTGCGGAGATAAATCCATGAATGTTTGAGAATCACCAGTAAACATGATGATGATCCCTGCAAATAACCCTGAAGAAATAAACTCTCTTCTTCAGAGCAAGGTATGAAAATTGTGCAGTAAATAATGCATTACACCACATGTTGAAAAAGGATGTGAAAAATAAGTATTGAAGAGGTGTTCATTAAGTGTGCACCATCTATCCGCCTCTCTGCATGAGGCAGGTGTTCCCTTGAAGTGGTCTGTAATTAAAGACTACATCAATAACACACAGATGAAGGAGAGGCTGTCTGCCTCATCATTTCTTGACTTTAGAACCTCAGTGACATCCTTTGAATACTGTGTAACATTGTGCCTCTCCCAGTTCTGCCACCTTAATTAAGTTTCTTGTGAGCTAGAAAACAGTGTCATAGTGTTTCAAATATTGTTTTCAATGAGGAAGAAGTATTTTAGAAAATCTCATTTTAGGAATTAAAAGCCCCTTATTTTTTTCCATGCTCTTCTGAACTAAATTATGATTAAGAAATCTAGAGGGGAAAAAGACATTTGCTGCTGATGTAAATGTACAATTCCATTTCACCTGTACTTTCTCTTTAATGGCAATAGGGTAGGATTTTGGAAAGGCAAATGGTTACCCTTGTTTAAATCTGGTCTACTGAAGAGAACACAAAGTTTAGCAGACAAAGCTTCTATTCTTCATTGCACACAAAATAGTTGACTGAGTAGTGAAGGAGCATATGAAAATTTTTGATTTTAAGGAATCTCAGCTGATTCACATTCTAGTGTGAATTCCAGCATGAAAATTTAAATATAAATGATTTTCTCCTCAGGTAGTCTGACATGCTACATATATATATATGTATGTTTTTGTTACATTGTCATAATACTTGTATCTCTTGCTTTTCTTTCCTTGTACATCCACCATAGATCGCATTCAATCAGGTAAGACTCATTACTCTCCTTTAATGCTGCCTCTGTTTAACAGGTTTTGCTTTATAGAATGTAATGCAGTAGCCTCTTTCCTTTCAGCAGTGTTACACATGACAAAAACATACGCTACTTAAACTGCAATGCCTCATTTTTACAGCGCGGTGAGTATAATGATAAAAGGACTGGACTAAGTGGCTAGAGTGTGTTTGCCTTGCTCTTGAGTACATTAGTCTCAAATTCAAGTAATGAACACATTCAAAAGATGTTGCTCTTGGGAAAACCTATTTATATGTAATCCCATTCTCTCAGCCATCTTTTTCTGTCAGAGGTTTGAACATAAACAACAAATACTCAGTAAAAAAATCTATTCAGCCAGCAAGAGTTGTATAAACATTCTGTAAAGTATTTAATTACCTCCTCTTCAATAAAGCAATCGTGTATTAGTCTTGAAGTGTACACAGTGACTCTTGAAAAGTCTTGAGTCCTGAGGAAATTTCCAATAGTAGGCCAAGTTCTTACCATCATTAAAGTGGTTCTTTATATTTAGAGCATGGATTTATTGATGCTTTAAAGCACTTCAGTATCTGATGAATTCTAAAACAAGTGTATGTGTGCTGAAAGATTCTGTAAGCAGCCTGGCTTCACGTGAGTTCACCCAGCAGAGGGGCTGAACAGCTCTGAATCCCCTGCGGTCCCTCTGGCCTTGTAGCACCACCAGTGCATGGCACAGCTCAAGGACTGTTTTTCCATTCAGCTAAATGGTCCTAACATGGACTCTTACTTCACTGAGAAGACTTCAAAATGGGGCCTAGATTGACCTTCCTATCCTACTCGAACATGAAACCAGAATGTAATGCTTAGCAGCCTTTGTCATGCAGGATCTCTGTTCTCTGCTTCTCCGTTGATGACCATCGCAGATATGTATGTCTTTAAAAAGCTTAATGTTTTAGGCTTCTGGTAAAAAGATGATGTTGTTGTTCATATAGCTTGCACCTTACTCTTTTAGAGAAATTAAAAAATTAATTCAGTAAAATACACACTTAGCGCTCGAATTGTTTCTCACATGTCATGTCTCAGCTGTGTGAATTTAATTTGGCACAATGTAATCTTACTTAAACATTTGTATTTGGAATCTTTTGCTATTAGAAGAGGAGCAGCCTATGCTGAAATACTTCCGAACTCTTATTTTTGTCTGTTTGTCATGTGTTGCAAGACTAATGGCAAGCATGCTTGTTTAATTTAACTAGGATTGTTGAAGATTTGCTACACTGGTGAAATGTTTGGGCTAATCCTTCCTAAATCTTAAAAACTGTGAAAAAATGAACGTGAAACATTTACATTGTCTGCTGTCAGTTCTTATCTATCTGAGCTTAGCAGAAACCTCAAAATATACACAACAGCAAAGAGTTCGTATAGGATCTGTCTGTCCCGCTTGCTTGCCAAATAGCTCTGTCTTCCCCACCTCCCTTCCCATCTCTGGGAGGAGAAAGAGTCTTTAATCTGGAAAAAAAAAAAAAGCCACTTTTTGTGTGTGTATGGACACAGTGCTGGTCTGAATTTGTATAGTTTAGAACAAACACATGTGCTGTTTATATGAGAGCTTTCATGTTTAACACTATAATCATGATTTGCTTGATTACAGCCAGATGTTGGTGTCCCTTAAATTAAAGCTCTCACTGGTCTCCATCAGAACAGGCTGCAGCTGTCAGTCACCATTGAAAGTAGCCTTGCATGAATTTTTGAAACAATACATACTCTTGCAGTGCACAGTTTACTTAAAATACTCAGATCAAGATGTACTTATGGACAGTTCTTTATACTTCAAAAAAAGATTCTTATCCAAAACAGGATAGATGCTTCCCAGCAGCAGGGAATAGGTGATGCTAAAATAGCAAGGTTGGGTTTGGTGGCTCAGGTGGGAGAATGTGGCTAATGTAAGCAAAGTGGTTAGAGTGGGCGGCCATCTGCAGGGTTGAAGGTGTGGGAGATGATTCAGGGATCTTTGAATGATGCAGAGGCTTCATCCTCTGCTTGCCAACCTTCCAGTACTCTTGCTTCTGAGAAGTCTTGGGAGGGAAGCGTCTCAAGGAGAGCTGGATGAGAGATGTGGAACTCAGCTTTCTACCCTTATTAATGTTAAGTAGTGAAGGAGGAGATAAAATATCCTAGAAGAACAGGGACAGCAACTGCTACAGCTGAGAGACTTGCCTCTGAAGAAACCTCTTGTTTAGGTAGCCTGTTGTGTAGGAACCTGTACAAACTGGGGGCCAGCGCTGGCTGTTTGGACAGTATGTTTTTGGTTTTGTATGTTGTGCGTGCAACCTAGGCAATTGCCTGCTTACCTGCAGCCCTGAACGAGCTCTGTTACGTCCACAAACCTGAGGCATACTGTGGTCACCCAACACGGAGCTTATCATGGAGGTAGATCTCTGTTCCTCTGTCACATGTTGTGTGTCTGGAGTAAGCAGATGTCTGTGTCATTTAAATAGATATGGGCAGGAGCTGTTTTGCATCATTCTTTTGAGCCCTGTTAAATGGTTGATCAGTTGAGGTGAGAACGTGGTGGTAAGATCTTCAGTGCTGAAAGTGAGATAGAATTCAGAGGTGGGTTTGACAAGCTGTTGCCATCAGGAGATTAACAGTACCAGCACTCATGAAAACACAGATTTATTTTTTTTCTAAGTTATTTTTAAAAATTAAAACTTGTATGTTATAATCATGTTGCAAACAGAATTTTACAGCTTTTTTTTTTCTCCCTTATCTTTTGCTTTCATCCCACAGTTACTCTATTCGCCATTCCATAAGCATGCCTGCAATGAGGTAATATGCTATTCTATTTGCTATGGTGATGTTCAACAGTGTAATGAGGGGGGGATTTGCATACTTTGATCCTGATCCTGCAGTTTTAGTTGGATGAATAGTCCCACTTCAATTAATTAAGGTTATTCTTGTAGATGAGGGCTGCAGGGCAGGCCATCTGTGGTTTTTTTTTCTTTTAATTGTATTAACTGGTTAATCTCTTGTACAAGCCTTTGGGTAAATGAAGCAGTTCTGAGATGTATTTGGGTAGTTGATGTCAAGTTTGTATTACCGAATCTGAAAGTCAGTTGTTTTGCTGTCTCCAGAATATCATCCAAAGCCCATTAACATCAGAGATGCTTTTCACTCCAGCATGCTTTGGATCATGCTCCTGGGGAGGGATTTTATATGAGCGCTTTCATATTTTAATGGCTATAATCATGCTTTACTTAACTGCAGCCAAATATTGATGTCTGTTCAAGTAAGGCTCCAACTGTTTTCAATAAAATTAGGATCCAGCTTTCTATCTCTTTAGCCTCTAAGTATATGAATATCTCCACTCCCTGCATATAGGGAGAACAAGTCTTCTAGCTACATGCTAATTCACTCAACTTCAGCAGGTTTAGGCAGTTTAAGGCAAGCATTCAGCAGTGTGGGCTATGTGTCAAGAGTAAGTCATAAAACTAGTTTTTCTCTTCTTTTGACCCTTCTTCCTCGATGAAAAGTTTGTCATCTGTTTAACAGAAACCTAAAGCAAATCTGCATTATTTTCCCAACTGGCTTACATTTGCTCGTTCCTTAAATTAGAGGCAGTTTAACTTAGCTTGATGAGGGGTATGATGTAAATGTGTTTGCAGAAACGAAGGCCATCATCATGCTCCTGGTAAGATCCCAGAAAGCGCAAAGAGGACGAACTGGAACACTAAAGTTTTAGCAGCCGTTGGCTTTCCTTGCTTTGCAAAACGAAGTGTAGGTTTCTGCATGGGTTTGCCGTTCCCCACGGCTGACACAGAGGCACCTGCCAGGGTGAAGTGGTTCTGCCTCATTGTTCCATGCTAAGGAACCTCTGTGATGGTTAAAGACCACTATTGTGTTTTATTTTGTCTAGGAACAAATGGATGTTGTGAGTTTAGTGCATCCTGTTAGCCATGTTGTTAAGAGGTACCCTACACTTTCAGAGGTAGTAGTTTCTATAATCTCTTTCTGAATATACCACAACAGACAGGTGAAACAAAAGCTGAGGAACTAAACACTCGATTAAGTTAACTGCTTCATTGTACTGCACAGGGTTTAGAAAGGTCTTGCCACTGCTTTGTTTCGTATGGTAAAGAAAGTACAAGAGGAGCCTTGCTGGACAACAGTTTCTGAGCTGCAATTGAGCTCTCTGTTGTCAAGCAAGGAGCAGAGAACCAGAAGGTCCCCTTTACCCATTGCAGATTTGCTCAAGTCCTTTGTTCTGGCTGAACCTGCTGGAGGACAAGACAAGCTTTTGTACTCACTCCAGCTTGCTTGTTTCTAGCATGTCTTCCTACATGGGACAGGGATTATCAGCA
The DNA here is from genome assembly GCF_000691845.1 of Merops nubicus. Classification (NCBI taxonomy): domain Eukaryota; kingdom Metazoa; phylum Chordata; class Aves; order Coraciiformes; family Meropidae; genus Merops; species Merops nubicus. Next base: position 17,577 of record NW_008583657.1, on the reverse strand, counting down.
GTGGGGGAGGCTGCTGCAAAAAGGGAAGAAGAGGCATTTGTCTAAGCAACTGAGGGGCAACTTAAGTATAGATGTCTATGAGGAACCATACTCTCACTTTAAAACACCATATGCATTATATTCATAATATAAGAAGGCAAATCACAGCTGTTGCCCCTTTTCTTTTTTATTCATTTAAGATATGTTCAATTCACAGTTTTTCCAAAAACAATGTTGTGTTCTGTTCTCTGAGGAGTAAAAGGCAGAGAAAAGCTTAGCTTTGTCAGAGGGGCACCCATAGGAACACAGCCTCCCAAAAGTCTTTGTCTTTGAAATCAGCAGGACACACCTGCAGTCACAAAAATCATGGAGTGGGGACAGGATTCCTCAAAGGCGTTTGGGACCTACTTCCTATGTCATTCTAATCTCCTGCATCCTAGTCTCAGGGCATTAAACTGTCATCTTTTTAATTATGTAGATTACAAACTTGCTTATCAACTGAAAAAAAAAGTTAATTTTTTTACCGCAAGAAGACAAATGGATAAAACCATAGAAATGCAGTACTACAGTTAATGCTCCCTGGTTGTTCGTCTGAAAACATGATAAATGTACCAGAGGGCAGGCAGGCCAGTCACTGTTTGCTTTCAATTACTAGGCAGGTTCTGCTTTTGCAAATCTGTAGCTAAAAAATTCCCATTTGATTACTGTAATTGGATTTGACTGACAGAACACAAGTTCATACCCTGTGAGTCTATAGCCCTATGCTGCCAGCCAGCCTTCATTCTGCCCTAGCACTGTTGCCTGGTAAGAACTGATCAACTTGTGGAGTTACCCCATTACATTTGCAATTGACTCTTCCTTTTTTTCCTTCAACTTTTTTCTCCTCCTAGGAATTCTCCAACATTCAAGTCATTTGAGGAGAAGGTTGAGACCACTGTCACAAGCCTTAAGGTAAAGTTTAGATCCTGAATTATGTGGCTGTGCTTGTTAAAGGGTGACAGCTTAGTTATCCCTTTCATTTGTACAGGAAGTGGTTGAATTTACTGTTCCATCAAGAATTCAATGGAACTGCAGGAGCAGTAATGGAAAACAAAGACAAAGAATATGCAGAGAAATTGTATCTCTCTGCTTTGTTACTAGAAATTACTTCAGTTGTCTGTCAGAGTAAACAAAAGGTTTCAGAAATGAAAAAAAAAAATACAACCATACTAAAATGGAAAGCAGAGACATCTCATAAGGTGTGACTACAGTTAGTTGATAATGCAGTGCGAGGTGGAGCCATCTGGAGATGCAAGGTCAGACTTTGAAAGCAGTGTGGCGTCGTGAGCTTTGTGCTGTGCCCTGCCAGACGCAGCCGTGTGCCTGCAGAGTGAGCTTCCATCCCTGAGCTACACTCCTTCCAGCACTAGAGGTGGACTCACCAGGTGCCTTTACTCAGCTGCTGAGAGCCATGCTGTAACTCGGGTGTGATTCATGCTACTGCTGTGGCTCTTAGCACTGAACTCGTATGTCTTTAATGCAGGTGTATTTCCTCCTGATTTTCATTGTTTTGTCAGGATTTACATTTTCAAAACTACATGGATATATTAGCTGTGAGACAGGAAGGTCTGATGGCAAAGTTAGCGAGTACCACGAATAGCACTTGTTAAGCCTCTTACTCAGCAGGACGGAGCATGGCAAATTCGCAGTGAGCGAAAAGCATACCTTTGCTGCATGGTGACCCACATTCAGGGGGCACCAAGGGGGTTTTTCCTGATGGTTCTTACTCATCAGATTAAGACATGATAACGTAGGGTAACGTCACCTCCATTGCACCATGTCAGAGAAGGAAACGTCATCTCGGTTTCATGGACAGGAGGCAGCATCCCGAGGAAGACTAGGAGCATCCCAAGGAGCTAGAAGAGAACACAGACCTCCGGAGCCCCAGCTCGGTGCCTGTGTGCACCTTCCTATTTATTCTTTTCACCTTAGCTGCAAACGCTTTTTATGCTCAACCTCCACTGTATAAGAAATCTTTCAGTGCAGTGGAGTGCATCGTCTTTGAAGTTCTGAATTCCGATCTGTTGCAGCCAAGTGTGTTACTTCCTTATCTCTTTATGTTCCTTCTACTTCTACCCACTTAGATAAGGGATGGACTTCATTGCAACACCTGAGGTCTGAAATGGACTTTTTTTTTTCCCCATTTTTCACAACACAGAAGTTAGGAACAAGACTGGAGAAACGCAGCACTTTTTGTACCCATTTAGTCATTCAGTCACTAAACCTACTCTCAGGGCTTTCAGTAGTACTTCAAGGTCCCAAGTTTTCTTCTAGACTACTTGAGATTCCATAAAGCTATTCCGTCTACACTATGGCAAACCTGCGAGGGGGACAGTTTAAAGCCTTTGCCTTGCTTTGAGGGGTAAAGGACAAACATGAGTGATGTCTTTTCTGCATCAGGGGAGGGGTGTATGGGTCCAGTCACCTCAATGATCCAGTGACTCAGAAAGAGGAAAAGTCAGCTCAAACTGCACAGTTGTGAAGACCAATTCTTCTCATGGGGTGATCTGCTGGAGGAGCCTGGTCTTATTTCTTTCTGTTTTCTTAGGCTTCTCCTTCTAGAGGAGACTTTGTCATTCTGGCTCTTAGCCTGTCATGTGTTCAGGGTGTTTTTAGCTCATCCTTTAAGGAATCTTTAATTAAGAAGGACAAATCAAAAAGTCTTGAGTCTAAAGTGATCTGCCACAACCCATGAAACCTTAATTGTCCATCTTTATCAGAAAACTCACTGACATTTTTATGAAATATTTTCTTTCTGTATTCTCTTTCTTTCATTTCTTTGGACAAATGGAGAAAGGAAGATAGTCATAGATCTAGTGTGCCACTAACACAGGCTGTAGACAGCTGGGAGTGTCTCAGCACTGTTCTTTCTTTTCCCTGCCTCTGTTCCAAGGTTTGCAAGATGAGGAACACTGGAGGGTGAAGGGAGAAATTGCAAGCTGTCCCTTCAATTCTAGGATCCTGTTGTGGTCTGAAAAAATAGAGAACTTCCTGAGAGAGGCTTCTGAAAAAAATTAAAAAACCAGCAGTAGCCTCATGATCTTCATCCCTCTCCCAATATTAGCTGCAGATCTACAGTTGTCCTACAGTGTTCTATAGTCAGCCAAAACTGATGTTCTGATTTCATACATATTTGGAAGTTAAATTCCAAAGTAGTTTATATTTGCTCTTGGAGTTTGGACTTTGGGTTGCAGCTTTCTTTGGAGAGTGTTATTAGTTCAGCTTCCCCTGGAAGTTGACAGGACCTGGATGCCTGATTCTGTTCAACTTTTCTGAAAATTGGAACACCAATGAATTAATGTTTGTGTAAACACTGGGGTATTGGCCAGAGGCATTCAGTAAAGTGACTTACATTGTTCTTGGTTTTGGATGGAAGAGTAGAAAGAAAAAGCAAATAGAAAATGAAACTGCATTAATGGTTCTGATTTTGAGGTGTCCAAATTCAGGTACACCTTATCTGAGTCATTTGAAATAGTGCAGTGAATAGTCTACTTTCACAATCACTCTGAGCAATCTGAATCAATGTTTTTTTTTTTTTTTTTTCAGAATTTTAATTGGCAAATAAAAGTAATGAGTTTTGCCATGAAAACTTAACAGAAGCTTTGCTAGGCAGTGGCTGCTTTTTCACTGCAAGTTCTGTGCCTACCAACATTTAACAATACGTGCGTTTTGTGTTGCTGTTTGCAAAAATCGGTGATGGACTGACACTTTCTACCAGTCAGCAAAGCACACTAAACTGGATACAGTGTTTTACCTCTTGAGATGGGAACTTTTAGTCACTGTGACCAAACTGTTAGAGCAAGTATCAAGCCTACTACTACTTCATTTTACTGAACTTTCAAACTAGGCAAGTTCCTCTCCTAGCTGATGAAACAAAGGATTACATAGGATTAACCCTTTGGAAACTTAAGACACAAAGTTCCTTTAATGCAAATAATCTTCCTAAGCATTCAGCAGCTGACAGGCTGGAAAAATGTCAGCTTGTCTTTAAGTCCTGCTGCAGTTCTTGGATGGAGTAAAAAGTTTTGCCTTTTCAGGCTTGAATCAACTTTGGGCATATCAGTTAGCCACACCACAAAAGCACATTCTCTTACCAAGATAACCCAGTCAAGACAGCTTTCTCTCTTCATAGCTGAGTCTTGACCATTTCCAAATCTTTAGATAAAGGTCTGTGTTTGTTAGACTAAATCTCTGAAACAGAGTTTTCCTTAGTGGGTTTTATTTTTAATACTTATACTTCCAAAATGCTTCAGTTTGTGAATTTGTAAGTAGATGACCTGTGAGCACACTGTATATTTCATTAATGCCATTTGATATCTTTTCCTCTGCCATTCCCACAGGAAAATGCCATGGGCAGTTGTATTGATCAGTATCTAGGTAGCTACAAGTACCTGAAGGGAGACAAGCTGCTGGTTTTTTTGTTCTTTGGTTACTATATTCCTTCTACTGACCAAAATCCCAGGACAGTTTATGTATTTTGAGAGCAGCTGTGTTACCATTGCTGGCAGATGGGCCACTTCACTCAGCAAATGAACCAGTTCATTTTAATACTCATCCCTTATCCAGCCTGTGTAGAACGGGGGTAAAAACAGTGAAACCAGCATGAGGAGCTACACATGTAAGGAACCACACTAAGTTTATTGGTAGGTATCTGGGATCCTGCCTGGGATCTCCTTAGGGACTGGTTCCTTTAAGCGTATGATAATTGCCACTGGCAGGTTTTATGATTGCAGCCTAAAAGTTTAGAAACTGAGGGAGGAAAGGGGTTGCTTTATTTGACTGGTTTTATAGCTTTTGTTCTAAAAAAAGCCCACCCCCGCTTGTTCTCTGCCTGCTTTGAGTAGTTCCCAGCCCTCCATGGCCGTTGGGTGGGATACAAATAGAACTTGCTGTTCTCTGTTTGCCTTGTTTCAGACCAAGGTTGGTGGGACAAGCCACACAGGGGGCAGCTTTGAAGAAGTTCTCAGCTCCACAGCCCATGCTAGTGCTCAGAGCTCTCTTGCTGGCACCCGACTCCCTGAAAGCGAAGAAGAGCTTCAGTGTTAGACCCCAGCCCCTCCTGAGCCTTCGTTGCCTCTCTTCAGAGACTTACCCAGCCAGTGATTTTTACACCTGCCTCGCCACCCAACTTGTGCAACAAGTTTTTGTCAGCTTTGGAAAATTGCCTCCCTAGCCTTCTGCTGGTGAAACATCTCCTCTATTTGTTTCAGATGGGACATTTTATTAGCGGGTACTTTGTACACCACAGAAACCACACACAAGTCATTGATTTATAATGCTCTAAACTCTGTATGTTAAATGACTAAAATAGTTTTCATTTTCACCTAACTTCTCTCCAACAATCTCCCGGTTCTCTGTTTCTTATTTCTTTTAATGTTTTATATCTGCTGGTTTCCAACTCCCCTCTCAGTGCCACATCAGACAGGTGTACCTCGAGCTGTGGAAAGATTTCCAGCACTAGTCCCTGTACCAGCTGTCTACCAGCCACAACAGGTGTCCTTTGCTCAGGGCTGTCTGTACATGATCTAGTTCCTAACAGAATTAAAATCACTTATTGTCACAAAAGGTTTTTCTCTGGCACTTGTACAGTCTGGCATTGTCCTCCATAACATTAGTCAGCAGAGTTAGGGAGGACAGACAGAGACACCTAGTTATTCATATAGAAATTTAACTGATCACAGCTGCTGATTTGAGAAGATCTTTGTAGCTTGGAAAAGCTTCAGTTTAAAAATAGGTTCCATTGCCTGCTCTCTGTGGCTTGGTGGGACTTGTCAGTACAAGTTATTTACAGAAAGAAGTGGAGCAGAGGGAACCACAAAGTTTGCCTCTGTATCTTCCCCTCAAAAATAATAAGGGAAGGTGTATTTATGAGCCTCAGTCAAGAATAGAGCCTTAAGTGAAAGAACACAAACCCCACACTTGGCTGAAGACGTGCCATAGGTGAGAGCCTTCCCTCCGCGCTGCAGAGCTGCTGCTGTACACGTGATACATAGGTGCTTCACTTTTGGTGTCAAATCTTGTCGTGCTTCGCTCCAGGACATAATTCCACCAACAGCATTATAGCTGCTTAATCAGTCACTGAGAGCCAGTCATCTCTCAGCTTTGATTCAGCATGTTTTCTTGCATCCTTTTAAAATTTTTTTTTAAAGAAAAGAGCGGTGCACTTGTGACACTGTGTCACTGTCTAGCGAGCATGTGTCAGTCTGCGTGTTGCATTACTTGGCTCACCAGACTGAGATGAGCACAACTTTATCGACAAAGTACAAACAAGATGGAAAACAGTCTGGCTGCTTTCAGAAAGGATGCATTTTTTTTGAGCAGAAGCCAAAGCTTCCAATCGGTGTTAGTGAGTTAGACATTACAGACTGCTTAAAATCTCGTGAGAAAACTTGGCTTTAAGTAATTTTTTTTTATTTTTTCCCCTGTGTAGCTTTTGTTGTAGTTTTTACAAAGTGGGAAATCGTTTTGTGATGTCCTACTGGACACAAGTTAACTTTGGACATTTATATCAAATGCCTCTTTAGTGTGATTTTAGCATGGAAACAAATCTAATCAAGGTTTTTTTAGTAGTTCTCTTGTGACAGTTTGCTCGCTTATTTTACATGGTTTTGAGCCTAAATGTTAACTTATTTAAAAGAAGAAGATATTAATGGTAACTTTGTGTAAATGAAGTCATTGATATTCTTATTAAAAACAAATTTCTCTCTTACTCTTTTACACTTTGTGATGTTTTAATTCTGAGTATTCACCAGCATTACCATGTCCCCCCTCAGCCTTGCTGTGCCACAGCAGAGTATCAAGGTAAATTGCAAGAACATCATCTGCATTTACTACAGTTCTCAAAATCTGTTCAGTTCCCTCTGGACTTGAAATTCCCCAGGGAAATCTGTGGCCCAAGTTTTGAAAATTTTGACCTTCAAAGCAGAAAAGTCATTGAACCAAGTTCAGTAGAAATGAAACACATGGCAGAAAACATCTTCTAGGTTTAGAACTACTGACCTTCTTTTGAGTAGGGCCAGCACCAAACCAAGGGTAAAACATGGAGTCCCAATCTTTTCTTCCATGTAAATCCTTACACTTTACTGTCATTACAGCAGCTGCTACCCTGTGTAGGGTCAATGCTGCTATGAACAGACCAGGAGAAAGACATGGGAGGAGGTGGCAGCCTTTCACAGGCTGCATGCCCAGGACCTAGCATGCTTTTCTGACATGTGAGGGAGCATACTCCAGCACTGCTGAAGCCCCACAGGCTGTTTGCTAACCCTGCTATCAATCTGTCATCACAGCTTGTGCTTTCTAATCGCACTTTCTTCTCCAGCCCCTTTCCAACCAATTCTTATTTCTACTAAAACGCAGCGCCCAAAACTCACGCACAATTGCAACTGCAGCGGGTGGAAGGGACTGTAATTTAACAAAGCCCCTGCTGGAGTTCTTTCAACAAAAGCAGAATGTACACTTTCCAGGATGACATTTACCATGCACCACTGCACTGCTGGCTGGGGTTCAGAGCTCCTCCGACCCCTGCAGAGCAGGGTACTGGGGCCAGCGAAGGCTCCTGCTGCGCTGGAGGAACCGGCCCTTCCTGCTGGGGCAGCGCCTGCGTGCTGTCGCTAGCAAGGTCTCTGTAAGGCCCCTTCTCCTTGGTCAAGAATGTTCTCGGTCAGGTCTTTCAGTCCATCTCTGTAGCTCCTTCCTGCCCAGCAATCAATACCAGCTGATGGAGACTGTAGCTTGTGTGCATCTCAGCAGAAGAAAGGTGCTGAAGAACGATGGGTCCACTCCACCACGCTTGCGGTGCGAGTCCGCCACCTACTGAGCAGTTTCATACTGCCCGGTAAAGTGCAGCTGGTTCTTCCAGGGCATCCCTAGGGTGTTAACTGCTGCCGTGTGGGGTCCCCTGAGCCGAGCAGGCACCCCACATCTCACCCAGAACAGCTCTGCCAGGTGTGTGCCCTGCAACAGCTCTGCCCTGTGCTCTGCTCTGCTCTGCCCAAGGTGCCAGCCACTCAGCACAGCACCAGCCTCTATGGGGGACCCTGAGGTTCAGGTGAGGGCAACCTCTCCTGGGCCCTGGTGCCTGAAGACGGGTGCCCGGCTGCACTGCCGGCCTTCACGGGGGCTGACAGCTCCAGCTAGCTTTATGCTGCCTCGTTTGACACACGGCTGAGGACAGAGAACCTAGCTCCAGCTCATCGCTGTGTCATTCTTCCAGGTGAAAGCTCCCCTTGCCTGGTAGTCCTGACATCGCCCCAGCCTCCAGCTACAGAACACGATGCAACAGTCAGTGGTGCAGACTGGCCTGATCATGGCACTGACCACCACGACAGCTCTACCCAACAACTGGGATGGGCTGTGCTGACACACCACTGCTTCTGCCAGTCACTGCCATTTACAGCAGCATCAGCTCCCACCCATGGAAGCCAGAACGAGGGACAGACTTTACACCCACACGCGGGATTGTGCACCACCTGTGCAAGCTCCAAAGGTCCCTCCCAGGCTCAGCAATCCCAAGTCTAAAACCACCAGTCAGGGGCGAGGGGCTGTCAGGAACACTGGCCTTACTGAATGTCAGCACTGCTCCCTGATACATAAACAGCAGAAAACCATATGAAACAAACATATGGAGAAACTGTAATGAATGAGCTCACCAGCTTTACCCACCATCACTTCTGTGGCTTATGCACTCCAAAGAAACCTCATCTCTGTGTCTGGCTTTGTCAAGAACTTCAAGAGAAACGTGCTCACTGGTCTCACTTGTGCTCACGCCTCTTCACCGCGCTACATGTTTGATACAGGAGGTGCCTGAATCCACAACACACCCTTGGCAGTCACAGAACAGGAGTACCAGTCCCAGTCAGTGCATTACAAGAACAGACGAGGCTGCAATCTGCTGACTTTTAAACCTACATGAATTTCCCCAGTGCAGAATCATTTGTAACCGAGACTGGATCAATCAGAGGCTGATTAAAAAGAAATGGGAAAAAAACCAAACAGGCAAATTCTCAATATATGACCCTTGGCATAACCTCTGATCTGGGGGGGTAACTGTCTTACCTGCTCCAGCCTAAGCTGTCCTCACATTCTCAGCAGTGAGCACACAGAAAAATGTCTGCTGGCAGAATTAGTAATGTTATAGGAGGAAAAATAATGCACAGAATATAAAACAAAGTATTTATTACAGCTACAGCATTTAGGAACACCTCAGGAATGTGGATGAGATGTAGCAGATATTTTTTTATTCCTTTCCATGTTAATCAGAGATACAAGCTGGAGTATTTCTGGGTGAACAAACTTCCCTGCAAAAGAAAAGAAAAGGAAAGTTAAAAAAATGCTCTTATTTGCCTGTGTGTGAAACATTAGCAATGATGTCACTTTAGGCTCTGCATAAATCTCAGATTATTCTTTTAAGGAAGAAGGTACCCTTAGTTTAATCCAACTGTGGAATAACTATAACAACGGCTACAGCCATTCTTAAAAAAAAAACTTGCAAAAATACTTTATGCTCTATTAAGACACTTAAGTGCTGAAAAAGGGATGCACCCTGCCCAAGATAATGCCATAGTATGTACCCTGCTGCAGGAAACCACCCCAGTTCCAGGTGCACTTAAGATACATGCTGTAGGCTCTACTGAGACGCCAGTTCCATTTAAGTTAACAAATTCTGGTACGAGGGCAAAGATGTCAATTAGAAAATTAAATATTCCAGCTTTGTTGCTGCCTTTTTTTCCTTATTCCCTGAGCAAATTATTCCATTTTTCAGACAACTTAGTATTTCCCTGAGGAGTCACCAAGGCATAAATGAGACTTGTCAGGGACTGTGTCTGGTGACTGCTGGTCCTTCCTCCAAGTTTTTGTCCCTACTTTTTCCCCAGGATAGGACAACTTGGAGTCACAGCCTTCTTCTAGTGTTCCTTGTACCTTGTTAAAAAAAAAGGTACCTATTTTTCCTTTCAAGCATTAGTTTGTTTTGGAAGGGACGAAAGGCAGTGGGAGGAATAAAAAGTGATAAAATTGTACTTAAAATATTTCACTGAGCTGGTTCTCACAGGTACCTTGGGCAGGTCGCACAGGACAACAGCTCACATACGGATAACAAATTCTATTTCACCGATTCACTAAATGCTAACAAAGCAGAAACAAGCTGCTGCCAGAGCACCAGTGAAAACTGAAGCCTTCTTATGCCCCCCCTGATGTGACAGGGAGTTCCTTAAACACATGCAAGGACAATGAAAGCTGGGCTCCTCTCTATGGAAAATTAATGGAAAAGGAACTTGGCATAAATTAAATTCAGGTTCAATACCTACAGATAAATGTATTTTCACATTGCAGTAATTTTCACCAAAAATATTTACAGGACTCAAGCAAGGAGTAAAATAACTACCTCTCATTTGCCCTTGATGCCTATTAGAAAAAAGGCAATTTGTGTATTTTGTTTCATCTACAAAAGAAGAATGCCATACCAGCAGTTGAATTGTAAAAATCCTGCAGCCTGCCAGGTGTGTTTTCCAAGTCTTCATACTCAAATGCCTGCAGTATCATCTCACACTGATCCAACTGTTTTACAAACTTAGCTTCTGCAGTAGACTGGTTTTCATATTCCTGAAAAGATTTGCAGTTATAAGAAAAAAAAAAAATTTTTGTTAGGAAACAGAATATTAGAAGCTCTTTATATATATCTAGAATTTTCTTTTAGTACAAGCCACTCCATAAACACTTCTGACAGTTACGTCTTTCACTCTCTTTTTAAGACTGCTATTCAGCAGAACACTCAAAATAAGCACCTACCAAGAAATGAAATAGGACTTAAGAAAACAGCTCTTCTGCATACTCTAAATATACCAAGTGTTTTGGCTCAATTAGGGATGATATGGAGACAACCCTCCACAATATACAACTTACATAATAGGTTCCTTTTAACAACATAATTTTATATGTAAAGATCTTTCCAGGCCTGGCTAAAGCTGTGAATTACCACAGCGTGTGCCTGTGCAGTACCATTACCTGTTTTTGAGGCCTATTTTGCTCTTTTCTCCATCACTTGCTGTTTTTATAAGGAGTTGCTCTCTACGTTTCTCCTGTCACTCCTTCTTAATCTCTTTGGTCTAACCTGTCTGAGCTGCTTACCTCTTTATGTCTCTGCTGGAAGACAGGGAGGAGAGCCTTTAGGGGGCTTCCTCCCCTTCAGACTAAGTCCTTTAATCTCTCTGCTCTCTTTCCCCTCTCTCCAGTCACCACCAGTATCAATCTGTGAGTCACTCCCATTTCCAGCTGCCACCAACTCGATGCCCTCAGGAGGGCTGACCCCCTTCACCACCCAGGCCACCATCGATCAGAGCAGCGGCTCCAGTGCTCCGCGGTGTCACTGGTGTCACCCACAGCCCGCAGCATGCAGGTGACACCGACCAGCACAGGGGCACCGAGAGCTGCTCCCGCCCACCACAGAATGTGGCACCTCCTTCTGCACCTTAAGAAGACGACTGTGGCTGAAAAGTCAGAAATCCAGATTCTGATAGCCACAACTGATTCATATACGCATCTATGTGGATTTGAACCATGCTGTGAATTTTCAATTACACTTTTATGATTATTTTCATAATCAACTGCTTTTCAACATTTTTACCTTCCTTTCCCCCTTTCAATCCGACCTTTGCCTCATCTTTACGTGATTTAAATACTTCTTATTTTCTTAAATTTATTTCTCTCTACTCTTTTTTATTCTGGCCACCAAAGAGAACAAACTTTTGGCAGCATTACCAAGGAGAACTTCAGAAGAACTAGGGCTGTTTGCCTGTAAAGGTCTGTCTCACCTCCAGCAATTAATTTGGCCTACCAATCTGTTACCAATCTCTTTGTGCCATACAATCCACCAGATTTTAGACTTTACTCATACCTCAGCTCACATTAATCTCAAGAAACTTCAGCTCCTGTAAGTGCAACTCTGCACAGTGCACTTGCTGTTCCCTCCCCGCGGGTCTTTAAGAGTGTGAAATAACAGTATACTGCAGAGAAACAGTAACTGGGCTCTCAAACACCACAGGTGGGCTTTTGAAAATTACTCCTCTAGTTTTGCTTTTGAAAGTAAAAAAGCAGGACAGAGATGAAGTGTGCTGACTCTTTAATGTTTTTTTTTCAAATGCATTCTGGATTAAGTTATGAAGTGAAAATACATCAGAGGCATCTTCCTGCTCCCTTTCTCCCCTACACTACATTTGCAGAGCATCCTGCAGCACAGCCCAGAGCAATAGTCCTGTGAGGCTGAAAGGGAAAGGGAGGCAGAGACACGGGCAGAGCAGTGCAGTGAAGACTGGCTGAGAATATCAACAGATTTTGTCTCAGCCACTGTTCAGCTCTGGGCTGGAACTTCCTTCACTCACAAAAAGAAATTAGAGGGAAATGCCTCTGGCTAGCTGAGTATCACACCAAGTGATCAGAGGCTTCTTTTCTGTATGTTTTTTCTTCTTTTCTTTCTTTTTAAGAAGCACGTAGTCATTCCATTTAAAATAAGACTAGAGGGACTACATGTGAATATTACATTTTCAGGTTACACTCGCTGCTCTGTGGGTTATTCTGCTGCATTGGAGACCCAATGCCAATGAACAATCCCAAAAGTAGAAAGAAAGAACAAATGATCAGAAGTGAGCATGTGTTAAATTACGGTTAATGAGAATGATAAAAAGCTAACATGCTGAAGAACCAACTGCATACTAAACTAGCTCTTATACGATCAGAAGAGAAGACTGAAGCAAAGAAAAAGAAACACATACAAAGAAGTCCTACAAGGCTGATCTATCAAAATCTCCTTTTCCTCAACTCTAACAGCTTCCCAAGGGAGTAGGAACTAGTGCTCACTAAACAAATGCAAACACATTATTTCCTAGGTCTGGTTACGCTGGTTTACTTCCTTTGCCTTGAATTATAGCACAGAAAACCTATACCCCATTGCCAGTTTCACCACACAAATACAGCAAGGGAAAAAACAAAACAAAAGCAAACAACCACCACCACAAAAAAAAAAAAAAAAAAACAAAACACAAGAAGGGTGCTGTAACAAAAGGCAGAAATTGGCTGCAAATACCTGGGATTTAAATACACTCAAATGGAAAAGGAATATCTGTATAAAATACAGTTTTAGGTCACAGAGTCCAAGAAACATACATTTTGTTTGCAACATGTGAGCAAGAGTTTGCAGATGCTCTTGTCCCCATGTGACTGTGTGCCAGCAGAAGATAAAGCACAGTGATTACAAACTTAAATTGTCTGGAAATAATCTAATCATCCTTAAATTGCCAGTATGAAGGATCTTGTCAATTAACAACATGAGTTCTCATCAAAAAGTTAAATGACCTTCAAATACAGGAGATACTTTCCAATGCAAAAATTTAAGGTACTCAGGACCAGCCAGCAATCTGTGTTGTTAGTAGAAGAGCACTGTACTGTGTCAGCACACCACATTTAAGTTTAAACTAGAAATTATTACTAAATATTTTAGCCTAATGGGCTATATATTAATGAAACAGAAGCCATATAAATTATTAATAGCATAAAAAGCAGAAAATACTCCACAGCATCATCAGCTCCCATTATTCTTTCCTGTATTAAAAGGCCACAAACTGCAAACTGCCAGATGTGAAAAAAAAAAAGATAATGTAGTAAAAAACCCCAGACTTATATGGAAAAGGGCTGGCTATAGAGGACAAACCCTTCCTTCAGTTGTGCCAAACAAGCTCTGGAGAGGTGCATCTGCAACTCTGAGAGGCCAAAGCCAGAAGCTGGTTATTTTACTAACGTTTGGGGTTTCTGGTTGAAAAGGATTCCAAAAGGACCTTGACTCAAGCAAATTAACCTACCTAGCTTGAGGTCAAAATAAGAGACAGCAGTGTCCCAGGTAAGCAGGAAGAGACTGCTCTTCACTCTGAAGGTCACTCTGAATTTTAGCAAAGGATTAAAAGAATGCAAGCTTACTTCCCAGAGTTCATATATTTCTTTTCTCAGGTCCTCTGACAGAAGCTGGGTCAGTTGTTGCATAGCTGCCTGAAAAAAAGCATCCATTTCCATTTATCCATTTTTTCAGCAAGACAATTTATATCATCTTTTTTGAAGAATTAACTGCTTGTTATCAGGTTTGTAGAAAAGTACAGTATGCAGTATGTTTTTCTAAAGTGCACATGTACATAAATCTGACAGAGAAACACTAAGACCACCTAGTGAAGAATCTTTTCTGAGAGCTGCTTCAGTAGATTTGTTAAAGAACTAGTCTAAACCACAAGAAAACCAACCTGGAAATCCAACCAAGACCTTTTAGAGTCCCAAAAGCAGCCCAGAGCAAAACAGGCAAGTCAAATGGCAGGGAACTACTGTCAATTATCAGCTCTGCCTTCCAGATTTAAGCAGTGGAGGCAACATTTGAACTTAATAGGTTCCAGGTGCAGTTCATAAAAGCAGCTTCAAAATACTAACTCCTAGTGTTGACAAGTGACTGCTTGTCCCAAACACCAAACCAGCCCACTTCCACTGGCAGGGCTGAGAACAGCTACTGACTGCCAGGCAGGCAACACAAGCCTTTAAAATTAATCACCAATTTCAAAAAACAAGGAAAAAAAAAAAATCTATTTCATACCCTGCAGCAATAAAACACCATGCTCCCAGACTAAGGCAGACTTTGTTCAAAAATAAAAAATCTTTGTAAAAGGTTTAATGCAGCATCAAACTGATGCGAAAACCAGCACACAGAAACTGTTCTGCACGCTCTTCATGCTCTCCCAGCTTACCAGCCTCCTTTCTGTGCTATTTCTACTCTTTCTCTAGGAATGCTACTGGCTGCTTCCAAAACAATCAACATCACAGGCAAGACAAAGGTTTTTTTCGCCATTACTGCCTCTCCACTTCCAATACAGTCTCTGGTTTCACATTATGGCTAAACTGAATCAGCTGCTCCCCACCACTGAAGCATCAAGGTCTCATTCCTTCCCAGCTCTGGTGCTCCTCAGATTTCAAAGTTATCAGGCCGAAATGACTTAACTGGCAAAAGAAAATCAAACAACCAACCCCAAAGAAAATAAAACAAGCTTTTTCTTTTTTTATATATCAAGTTCCTTTTCTTCTTCCTTAGCCTGGATGAGACTAGCTGACTAAACTCACTGCACAAGCAGCAAACTTCAGAACCAGCTCAACATCAGCTGTAGAGAAGATTAGAGAGAAGAGAGGAAGGAAAAAAGAAGAAAGAAAAAAGAAAAAAAAAAAAAAAAAAAAAAAAAAAAAAAAAAAAAAAAAGGAGAACTCTGCAGTGGAAACAGCATTCTGGTAATTCAGCTCAAATCACCTCATGAAACCCATTGCCCTTGGTGTATTTTTACAACAAAGGATTTGAGAATCAGCCTGAATGTTTAATGCTTGACCCTCTTTCCCACAAAGTCAACAGCAAAGTCCTCACTGAGTGAAATGGGAGCAGAAGGAACTGCAAATACTTAAGAAAATTTCCTCAACATACTTAGGCATCAAAATATCTTTTGCATTGCTTAAATACAAATGAGAATTCCCTCCCAGACAAAGTCGCAGCCTGATCCTCAGTGACAAAACCATCTTTGAAAGCGTCCAGAGAAGAGGGTTTTTTTGTTAAGTGCCAGAACATGCTAGGAAGTACATCCAAAGAAGAAATACCAAAATTGCAGCTAGTAAATAATGCCGAATACACCTTTAATCTTTAATTTCCACTTTCTTAGCAAAGAGCTTACTCCCAGAGTTAGTCATACCCTCTAACCCCAAGTTTTAAATACATAAGCATAAAAGGGGAAAGGCAATAATCACTGCAACAGTTTTTACACTCTTTGAAGAGCTAATTCTGGCCTCTAAGTTTCTAAGGCATCACATTGCCCTCTACCTGTGGCTGAAGGAGCGGTTTGCATTTCTCCAAATACTACAACAAACCAGAAATGACCAACCAACAGTTTGGCTATGCGCAAGGCCAAAAACAAAACAACTCCAGGCATGCTGCACTCAAAGATTCAGGACAAAAAAAAAAAAAAAAAAAAAAGACACCTGTGTCTAGAGTCCTGTGAAAATGGTTGAAATAAAATCTCTGCCACAATCACTTGATCTGGGATCACATAAATGATCCACCATGAACTGTTGCCACCCTCCTCAGTGCACCTACTCTCTGCTAAACTCTTGATAAGGTTGGTCAACACGACTAATTCAGGCTACCAAAAATCCAGCCAGTTCAGGAATAAAGGGCAAACATGAAGATGACTTCAAGGGTTGTCCTTCCATAACTTTATACTGGATGACACAACATTTACAAAAACCACAATGACTTGAAAACTTTGGTTGTTGGCACACTCGTCTAACGCCAATGACACTGTTACATTTCTTGGAGGGTCCCTTCACTACTAGAACTTTAAAAACAGGCAGAAATAAGATTCACAGATGTAGCTTTACACCTTATGACCATACCTCTTCTCTCCTGTGTTTCTCCTCTTTGGAGATATTATCTGCAGGAGCAATATCTCCAACAATGCATTCAGCCATATCATGCACCAAAGCTAATCGTATGCATCTGACAAGAAGCAAAGACAGAATAATTAGTTTTTCAGCATTTTAAGTTATATCTCATTATTCACAAAGCTAATGTATAATTTGTACTCTTCATGTATTCTAAAGGGTGGGAGAGAGTGTTTTTTTCTTTTTTTTTTTCAGTTTTACAAAACATTTTTCACTTCTTTGTTAAGGAAAGTAGCTTCTAATAACGTACTCAGCCTTTGTATGCTTGGCTGTTGGAGATTTCATGATCATGAACTACACTATACACTTCACATTAATGCTGCAATAGGCATATGGTAATCTGATTGGAGCCACCCCAAATTCAGTGTATCATCTGACACAGCTCTGTAGCTATGTCAGTCTACAGCAGAATACTCAAAAAAACCATCACTATTTTCACCAGCTCCTGAAAGGTCAAAGTGAGCATGGCCCCATACCAGACCTGACAACTCCTTCAACACTAATGGTGCTTTCTCTTCTACAATATATGACTTCTGAGAATCCTTACTGCTGCCAAGTGCTAGATCTGTCAAGATCCACACGGTGTATGGCTTTGCCTTTGATGCCTGTTGCTTCAACCTGTGTTTTAACTGAGTGTCTCCAGCTTGCTTACTTATGGCTTGGGAGGAGGCCAGCTCAGAACCATAGCACCTGAAATTTAGCAATGAAAGTCTTCAGCCCCTTTCAGCTCTCCAGGTAAACAGCACTCTGTCCAAAGGACGGTGGAAAAAGGCGAGGGGGCAGGATTTCGAATTCCTTCAGTCTATTTTACAAGCTCCTCCTCAGGATGGCAGCTATTTAAAACGTTTTGGTTGAGGCTCTCCCACGCACGCCATTAACACACGGCCAGACACGCAGCGGCGGTCTCACCTGTCCTTGTTGAGGCTTTTGTCTTCGGTCACCAAAGCCATCATCGCCATCCTGTACATGTGGTCGGACACGCTCTCGGGATTCGCCACGTTCCTGTACACCCAGCCGGTTCGCGGCACCCTCTGCGCCAGGAGAGCGTCCAAACCCCACGCT
>NW_008583656.1:35777-98280 GCF_000691845.1 Merops nubicus | reverse complement strand
GGGCTGCAAGTGCACACTGCTGGCTCTAGTCTTTATACTTTGCCCCCTTCCTTGCAAGAATGCTAATAAAGCATAATATACATATTTTAATAAATAGAATGATAATAAAGTATAGTCACAAGGCCTTCATCTTCTCCTTGCCTACAGAGCTGGGAATAGAGTCCACATTGACCTTTCTGAATGACTAGCAGGAACATTCACTAACCAAAGGTTTCTCACTTATAGCTGGCAGCACGAAGAGACAGCCTTCTACCTCCAAGTGAAAAAATTAAACCAGAAGCCTAGCAGCAGGGAAAGCAAATGGAAAGTTATTCTTCATGTAAAGCAAATATTAAAAGTTACAATGTAATTATGAGAAGCACCCAGCTATAGTGAAGAGAGGTCTAAAAATAGAATTCGAAAGAAATTTAAAAAAGAAATCAAGGCTGCTCAGTAAGTGTTGTTACATGGTAAGTTTTCCTCTCTGGAAAGCATAACAAAGGATTAAGTAAACAAGAAGCTTCCAGTTATTTCTTATGTCTTGGGATGATCTTGTGTTAGCTGTAAGAAAGGACAATTCAATATTCCTCAAGTATTATTGTCAATGGCAAATATCACTTCAGGAAACAAGCATTACATGTGATATGCTTGCGCTTATGTTGTGTTTTGTTTTTTTTTTTTTAAATTAAGAAAGCTGAGCTTGTTCTCTGCAGAAGACTATTAAGGCTTAGAAATAAACTTTACATATGTTTCATTTCAACACAAAAATGTTTATTTTCCCTCAGTATTATTGTATCTAAAGAAAAAAAAAAAAAAAGAAAAAAGAAAAAAAAGAACTGCACTGGAAACCAATTTAGAAGTTGCAACTCCTTAAAAATATTAACTGTCTCCAAAATTCAACATGACTAAGAAAGGGAAAACTGAAATAAAAATACTAACTAAATTTCCTCTGCATGCATTTACAACCCATAAGAAGTGAAATCTTTTAAATTTAGCTGAAAGAAACAATATGTATATTAGAAGTCTCTATGGGGCCCTTACTACCACTTTGTAAGGGGTTTACTCAAAGTTTGAGTAATCACACTTATGCCTTTGCAGTGGTTACAGAAAAGCCCTTTATTAGGAAAATTCATTTGTGTCGTTTCTGAACTCAACCTATTTCAAGATATGAGTATTCACAGGAATACAGTAGCAAGCTAAATACTGATATTTCAATTTTCCATATGTTTGGGGTTTTTTTAAGCATTTGCAACATTTTTAAGAGTGAATGCCTTAATTCAGAAGTCTCTGTAAGCTAGACAAAAGAACAAAAATCAGTGCAGTTAATACACATTTACCTTCTTCAACTGTCTGTACAAAGGCCCCTGAAGAACTCCAATTTGTTGCAAACCCAAAGCTGCGACTGTGGCCAGGTCTCTGGTTTATACTGATTCTCATTTCACTGTACTGTTCCTGAAAAATAAAACATGACACTACAGTATCTGGTATCACAGGAATCTACACAAAGGAAAGTTTATCCTCTAAATAAGTGAGGCTACTCACAATACGCACTTTAATCATCTATTATTAGCATCAAAGACAATGCAAACAGCATTGAAGGCAGTTAAGTAACAAATCTGGGGTTTATTTGAACAGGTATGTTTTCAGCTTACATTTGTATTTTCTCTGCACATACTTAGCTGTGAATTTGTCTTATTTTAAATGTCTCCTAACACAGTGCTACAAAACATAAGGAATATGAGGAAACTGAGACTCCAATATGGTCCTCATAGTCTTCTGAATTTGTGGAATGTACTGCCTCCTGAATGAGCATCAGACAAACGGAGATGTGAAAAAACTACAGAACAGTAATTAATATTTTTTTCTTGCACATCCTTCAGTAGGCATCATCAGTTTCCTTTAAGCTCAGTGCTGCAACTAGGTTTACTTAGGTGAGCAATCACTTTTCTAATTTTTTGTGAAACACTACTAGCTTGCTATGGATTTTTTTTTAATGAAGCCCTTAGATAATAAAATAAATCCCATAATTAGCTAGAATCCAGACCTTCCATTCTAGTGGGCTTTTGAGAGGCTTTCAAAATCCCAACAAAAATGCAGCACTACCATTTTAAACTACAAACATATTTGATTAGTAAAACATTCTGGAACATGTGCTTTCAATCCCAGAACATATTACAAACGTGTTTTGCATATGTTAACGTTTTACTGTGAACTCATTAAAAACCAATTAAAATAATGAAATGCAAGCTACTCACTTCATTATTATGGAACTGGCATTGTTATAGAAGGAAAAAAAATAAAAAGGGTTTTAGATTTGTTCTGCCAAATGCTGTTAAAATAGGCATACTCGAGCAACACATGCATGGAGGAGATGCCTGCATGCTCATATATGTGCATTAAATATACACCTAATTTTAGTTGTCTAGTGAAGCAGCTTTCCTGAAGGGTGGAGTTCACTTTCCCTAACTTAAAATATTTAAAGGTCTAGGTATCTAAGACATTCCGCAAAGCTCCTGTGTTAGCAGGATGCACTAGGCAGCTGCAAGGGCACTGCACAAGCAGATGTGGCCAGCCACTCCCTGGGCAGGACGCAGCCGGAGGAGGCTTCAGCAGTACCTGGGTGCTGGGTGCAGGAGACAACAACATTGCAAGGCAACATCCTGAGGTTTTGCCTCACGTTACAGGAATGGTCCAGGGAAAACACCACCAGTAACAGCCCAGGTTGAAATGAAGTCCTTTCTTCAAGACACAGCTACTAGCTTGCAAGTTCTCCCATACAACCCAAGTCCTTGGGTGACTACCAGTACATTAAAAGTGAATCTACCAATAGACAGGTTAGCACACTGGGCTAGAGCATATATAAAGCTTTCGAATTTGAGTAAACTCCTGGAAACTACTGTTGTTATTTTTGCTTCCACCATCCCAACCCAGCTCTTCTTCAAACCTACCTCCTGTCAGAGGATTAAAGCAACTTTGCACACTGAATTTCATCAGCTGGACAAGTTATCTCCAAAACACTTATGACTCCACAAGTGTGGTGTTACTGTCCTGATGGCTAGTGAACTATATCAGTCTCTCAGTTCTGGTGGTGATTTACAAACATGTCAAATAGAACTTGCATTCCTTAACTGTGCCTCAAACATGCTATAACACCATGTTTTTCAAATTTTTTTATTTCCCCCCCCCACCATTTAAATCCCTCAAATTACTAATTTGCAGGAAGGACAATTTATAATCTTTTGACTAAGACCAACAACAAAAAAAAAAGAGGTAGTACATTTTGTACTCACTCATCTCACTTAAAGTAATACAAAGAACTCGTATCTAATCTATGTTTTCACTAATTAGAACAGCAATTCTTTTGCTTGTTTTTGTTACAACACAGGAAAAAAAGATCATGAACTCCCTCTGTATATAATAATCACAGTTTTGAAAAATTATTGTTGTAATTTCATGACAATGGTCAAGGGGTATCAGGAGTATTAAACTTAAATGTGTTCCTTTTCCACAAATGATTAGGAAGAAGAATGGTTCAAAGTGACTGAATTTATAAAAAATTAGTTTGGGAAGTGATTTCATAAATCAGCATCCAAAGTCTTGTGAACCTCACTCAAGCAACTGGCACAATTAACTTTTAAAGCAACATCAGGAATGCAAAGAATTCATGTCTAATCTGTGAAGATGTATGAACCACGTAATTAGATAATAGAGAAAGGTATTGACAATTAAAGCTATTGCTGATCATTTTTCACGTGTGAAATATAAGTGCCATTTCCTACAATTGCTCATGAAGATACATATTCAAAAAAGCCACTGAAAGATGCAGCTCTTGGATAAGCACATCCACAGAGATGGTGATTTGCTTTTAAATTAATGAACATGAACATTAATTAGATTAATTTCAAGTAAATAATTTTTTTCTTAAGAAGGGAGTGACTCCAGCCACAACAGATGGAAAAAAGGACAGTATGATACTCATGTTTAACACTGGCATCCAAAAAGCTGATTTTTGTTTTTTAAGAGTGCAAATGAATGCTACAGCAGCTCAGATCAATCCTCTGGCACACTTGATCGTGCCCATAACATGCCAATTTGGAGAATAACAAAAACTTTTCAAGCATCAAACAATATTTATAGTAACTCTTGAGTTTGAGTGAGAAATAAAATTAAGTACAGGACATATAAAGCAAAGCAAAAAAAATGTTGCAAAAGAACCCAGTATTTTCATTCCAAATAGAAATTCTCTTTCCTCTGAATTAAATCAAAGGAAATCGTAGTTTTCTGAGATGTCTTCCTACTACCAAAAAATACTGGTATTAGATGTAATTTTACTTCTTTTTTATTTTCACTCTGCTGTGGCATTCAGTTACACTAAGTAATCACATTATTTCCACACTTACCAGGGATTTTGGATCCTCAGGCTCTGGCAGACTGACATTTTCTGCAGAAGATGCAAGTGAAAAAGAATCAGAAGGAGAGCAATATTCTGGTTTAAGAATACTGCTTCCAGCATCTTGGTCTTGGGATTTTACAGGTAGTGCCAAACTAGGAGGAGGTGTTGACTGAGCACCTTCTTTTTCCTCCTCTTCCTCCTCACCTCTGCTTCTGAATGCACTAGCGGAGAGAGGGTGTGCAGAGTCTGGTTGTGAAAATGAACTGCTTGTGAACAAAGTTTGAGTTCTTTTAGCTTTTTCTACTTCTCCGTTGTACTTCTGAGCATCATCCATCTAGGACAAAAACAAGAGTTTGGTAAATATATGCTTAAAAAAAACCCACAAAACAATCCCAAATCTTTCAGTAATCTAGCTGTTCTACAAAACCCCCTCTCCCTTTCATGCAAATCCTGGTTACTTTACCCCCTACTTATTACCCACTTCAAAAAAAAAGCAACATATTTTTTCTCTTGAAGTACCTGCAGAATAAATAGTCCAGTTTTTCTATTACAAACTTGTTAGAATCATCATCTTAGAATGATCTGCATTCTTATAATTTTTTAAATTGAGGCAAATAAGGAGTTAGGAGAAAGCTAAGAAAATCGATATAATAATCAGGAGGAGGCAGGGGGAGAAATTTCTGTTTCAGTGCTTTTTTGAGCTGGCAAATTTTAGGTTAGCATAAAATTTTCAATTTTACAAAACAGTCAGTACAGCAGAGGAAGCATATCACCTGAAAAATCTGTCTTAACTGTGTTAACCTAGCTTCAGACAACTATATCCTATGAAGGCAGGTTTTTGTACACGGAACACTAAGGAGACACTACAAGTAATAAAAAGATTATCCTAACAAATGTATTTGTCAGCCTTATTTTTAGGACTACCTTTAAGTACAGAAACACAAGTAAACACCTAAAGTCACAAGAGAATTGCCTGTTCTATTAACACAGCCTTTAAACAGCAGATGATTATAAAAAGAAATTATAAAAAATTAAAATTCTTACTGTTCCCTGGCTATCCCAGACCCTGACATTTACAAACTTCAAGAATGAAGTGGATTTTTACCGTGAATGACCGTGGAAGTGACGAGATTCCTCTTGAGTGGACACCAAAAGGTCTTGGCGTAACCACGGATGTTAACCTAGAGGTGTCGGTTTTCTGGTAACTTCTGGGGAGAGAAGCTGCAACCTGAGCTGACCCAGTTTGAGCACTCGGGGAGTAGCGCTCAGACAAAAGAGCCGAGCCCTGCTCCTCTGCCAGCCTCTTTGGTGGAGCCGGAGCTTCCGGAGCAGCCGCGCTCTCCAGCAGGTTCTCCTTGTGCGGCTGTGTGGCACGGGGGCTTTTGCTGTCCTTAGTGCTGTAGAAGGTCTCTTCTTCCAGCAGGTAATCTTTAGCTGCTGACTGGCTGGAAGGTGCTTTCTCTTCATTAAACACGTCATCGTTCAGTGAATAAGTCCATCTGCGTTCAAGTTTTCGCTGCCCGTAGGAGTCTTGGTCTCTCTCCTCCCTGTGGGGACAGAGTTCATCAGAAGACCAGAGTGACCTGACAAACAGGTGGGCCCTACATCTTCCAACTACTGAATGTTCATGGCAGGGCATAAACTGAGAAACACGTCTCTAGTAAATGGAAATGAGTAATATCATTCAAAAATATTTGCATTTTAATATACTTTTTAATGCTACCTTCTTGCCCCTCCTCCCCATTTCAACACTCCTGTATCACTCAGCCATACTACTGTCACATTATCAGGTTGCCACCATGACAGAGATCACTTTGCCAAGAATATTATTATTTAAGTCGCATATCCCCAGAAATTCAGTTTATTGAGGAAAGAACGGGAAGAAGGTAGTCCCGTAACACTGCCTGAACTATATAGCTCTTCTGATGTCTCTGCTCTATGAAAATGCTACACTAAAATTTAGATAAAATAACATAGTGTCCTGAAGCTCAGATTATTTTTATTCTGCTATTTATTCCTTTGTCATACAGGAACAACCACCACAGAGATAATCTTTACCACATCATTTTTAGAGATTCTGATAATACTAGACATTCAATGCAATGAGGATCCATATTTTTATTCAAGAGACTAATTTTTGTCCTCACAAACAACAGCAACAACAAAAAAAAAAAAATACAGACACTGCAAACATTGTTTTAAGACTTATTTAAATTTCCTTTATGAATACACACCATGTGCATATTCCCTTCACCAGTGAAAATGGTACTGTGTGCTACTCAGTTTACACTTTTTACTCTTCGGAGGAATCTTGTTCTGTAAATACCCAGAGAAACAACTGGGGCTAGACAGGAAGTGAAATTTAAGTTTACAGTTCTGTGATATGCATTAAAATTCTGGCTGTTTCTAATCACAGTGGCTAAAAGCAAATGTACTGCTAGAGGAAAGAGAAATAGTTAAGCTGATCCAAGAATAAAAAAGGCAATAATCCAGTTCAACCCTGTTGTTTTAATCTCTAAAGTGGATGCAAATACTGACTTCTCAAGACATTTATTTATGGATAGCAGAATAAAACATCATTTATACAGCTAAACTGTTTAACATTCTGTGAAAACAATGCATTAGCAGACCGTATTCTGCCCTTCAATTGCCTAGATCTCTACACTGTAATTTGCAACTAGGATTGTTGACTTTTTTCAGAATCAATTGCAAGTTGCCAGTGAAAGTTGCTCAAGAATTCAAGGGAATAAAAATGCTCAGATTTAAGTTCTTCAACATAATACTCCCATCAGAGTCATTACCTCTCCTGCTGCATTTCTTTCAGTGACTTGGTACTCCTTTCAGACACCTCAGAGGCTCTCCTTTCTATTTCTTCTCTCTCTTCCTTTTTCTTTTGCAATTCAGAAGTGAAGGTCTTTCTACGATTCTTCCATTTTGCCAGATCCTACCAGAATAGTGTAAATATATACATTCAGACCTTCTCAAGACCTTGCAAACATACAGAGAAATCTCATCACATGCTGTCCACTGCCCTGATTCTGCTTGCATGTCTGTATTAATATCACATTTTCATATACCTTCCCCCTAAATGATAAAAGGGTTCTCATACTTCAGTCAGGCTTATAGATTCACTCTCTGTTAAAGTTAACTTATACCTTCCCACTCATAGTGCAGTAGTTCATGTTTTGTCCTTTCATTTTTTCCCTGTGACATTACCAATTTTTTTTCTAGAATACTTGACTCAATGACACATAATTGAAAATTAATGCAAAGGCCATCTGTATTTCTTTGTTGTAGGCTTTGGAGCTCGCATTGTTTGCCTTTTTTTTGTTGTTGTTGTTCCCCCAAATCACCAGTATGTTAGAAGGACACATTAGCTTGAGAATAAACATGCCCTAAATTCCAAATTGAACACATATACTTCTCTATTTTCTTGATTTCTGTAAAACCACAATGGGAACTAGCAATATTCTCCATGAAACAAATTAAGAGACATACTGAATATTAAAACTGAGATGCATTAAGCAAACAACTACGAACTGCTTGCTCGATGCTGTTCTTAATTTCAGCTTCTTGTTGGACATCATTGCCAAGCCCAGATTTTAATAAAAAAGAAAACATCTTCAGATAACATTATGATGCTGTGCAAAGCTACCACATTAGTTTACAGGCTGGATTTAAAAAAGAATTATTGGGAGATAGGAGCCTCAAGAATTTGCACAAGGAGATACTATTTCCCTCCCTTTGCCCAAAGGATCAGATATTCAGACATTCCAATTGTTTCACAAAAAAAGTATTCACAAATTTCAGATAACACATGAATGTTTCTTTACGTCCATGAAAATCAAGCCTGTGGGTTTTATTACAATACATAAAAGTCTTCTCCTGAAACATTAATTAGATACTTCTATTTAAAATCATTTCACTTCTGCGTGAAATGGACATCCCCAAAACCACTAGCAGCTGCAGGAGTTGGGTCATGTTAGAACATAACCCTGCAAACTGCCGTGCATGTGCCCGAGCCCGTTTTCTAGGGACACTGAAGTTAGGCAGGACCCATGAGAAGGGGTGAAGAGTACTTACTTCTTGCCACTTTAGATCTTGTTCCTGTAATTGTTCTTTTATCTTTTGCAGCTCTTCATAACGGATTTTGCGCAATGACTGCAGCTCCTCTGCGCTGACGTCATTCAATGACTTACTCCTAGAAAGAAAAAAAGAGTACTCAGCTTTAACAGACCTGAGCCATTATTTATGCAAGCAAAACCTTCAGGTGAGAGAGATTTATGTTAGTAAAACTGAGTGCTTTTGGGTGTTATTTTGTATAGAGCAGGAAACACATGGGCAGCTGAATGAGCAAGGCTGGGACATGCTCTAGTGCCAGCACTCAAGTCAGTAGTTGCATATTTGACCAAACAAAATCAGGTTCAGGGAATAAGCAGCTCTGTAGTAGCAGCTCCACGTTGATCATTCACTGAGTACCTGACTGCTACTTCTGTTTAAACTTGTACTCCTTACTGACCTTGCTCCTTTCTCTGACCTAAAAGGCATTCCTCCTCCTCCAGTCCAAATTCCCATCCTTTCACTTCTCTCCAGCAACAGCCCCAGAATCACCAGCCAAACTTTCCTTCCTTAGGTTAATCATAAAATCAAATCAGTTACTCGTGCACGTGTCTGAAAGAAAAAAGCATTTCACTGCTAAATGCTCACGTGCATCATGGGCCACACTAGCCTATGTTAGTCCTCTCCATGCCTCCATGATGCTTCCCATCCAGGCTGAGATGGCTAACAGAGACATTTTAATTTCTTCAACATGGCTGAAAGTTTTCCCCCCATGAACTCCTACTCACTAGTTCCCTTTAATCTAAATTCCTCAATTTTTTCCCCCCATTTCTCCAATGCTATTTTCTCCTTTATTCTTTCATACTGCAGTGATAAACATCATAGGACTTCCAATTTAGGTGCAAGATAGGACTCCTGCCCAGTGCTGACCAAAAGCCTCTGAGACACCAAGCAAAATGCTGGTGTTTCATCATAAAGTCCAATGCTGTAACATAAAAGGGAAGCCAGGCTTCCGTTGTTGTTTTTTTGTTTTTGTTTTTGTTTGTTTGTTTGGTTTGGTTTTTGTTTTGTTTTGTTTGTTTTTGTTTGTTTGTTTTTAATTTTTTTTTTTTTTCCAAAAAAAACCCCAACTTCTGTTTGCTTTTATCCAAATAAAATATGAACATCGGAGAGGTGTAACCAAATTCTAACAGGACTTGAAAATGTGGCATTTCTCTGATAGGGAAGAAAATCAGGTTAAAAACAAAAACTGATTCAGCACAGGGCCTTGCTCTAATCGCCTACATACCAAGAGAGCTCTGAACTAACAAACCAGACTCTCTCACTTCCTCCCAAGAGGCCCAACTCACTTTCACTGGTAACATAAGACTCTGGACTTTGGCCTCAAAAAATAAAGGCTAGGACATTAACTCTTTGTATCTGTTTGCTTATTTTCTGAATGGGAAGGATGTCCAATCTAGTGAAATATATCCTGGTCACAATTGCTGAATCTCTTTTCTTGTATAGTTCTCTCTCCCCCCCCTCCAAATGGTTATCACATGTAGAAATGGTTTGGGGTAACCAAACTGTACTAAACATCACAATCTTTCCAGATTCTTTCAAGAAAACTTATCTGACTAGAGTTTCCTTTCCCTTCTCTTGAGTTTCTGTATATTCCTGCAAAAAACAGGAAAATCTAGACTTAAATATAATATATGCTATTTAAGGATATATTGATATATTCATACCAAAGAACAGGATGTTAGTTTCAATTCTAGTCTTAGCTTCAAAGATCTTATTCGAAAAACTAACTAGTGACTTAAGCCTTTTGAGTATCCCTCCCCTAATACTTAACTTCTTCTGAAACATTTCTTGCTTCCTCTGGAAGTGGTTAGTCTTTTACCTCATTTTGCCTCAGGAAAAAAAATAAATGAGGAAATAAATAAATGTGCATTAAAAAAAAAGTTAGAACACTATGCATAAACCAAATACTTAGCATGCCATTGCACTGGAAGTGGAAAATATTTCTCTTTCAGTCACAGTGCACTGTAAACAAGGCCCAGGTTCATATGGCACTAACCAAAAGGTTTATCGCTAAGGATTCAATAACTTGGACTACATAAAATAGCCACAGAACATTCATTACTCCCATGATAAACAACATGCCACTAATTATTTTCAGATTCTGTATGTACAGCCTTTGAAAGAAAATATTTACTGATCTTCCTTTATATTTCTGAATCTTTTAAAGCCTGGTTTAAATACCAAACAGCAAATATTTCACTTAAGCAGGAATAACGTATCAGAGGTCATTTTCAAAACGCCCAATACCCATAACTCCGATACCCTAGGTGCCAAAGAGAACTTTTGGCAGATGCATAGCTTTTAGTCTCACACCCATTATGTAAATTGCTCAAGCACAGAACAAAGCAGCATGCACAAGCTGTTTCCAGTGTGAGTTTTTAAACTACTGTGCATGCACAAAAAATAAAATGGGCAAAAACAGTGTTATGATCTTTCAAGCTTTTATAGAACTTACCCTTGCTCATCAGAAAGCTTTTGAAACAGTCTGAGAAATCAGAAACCAAAAAAGAAAAGATTCAGTGTCTTGATATTCATAACAACTTTAACACCATCAGTACACCAACACTCTCACTAAGTCAAGAGGAAACTGAAAGCTTGAGGACCAGCCAACATGAACAGCACACTGGAGTTGTGACACCAGTCAAAAAACGCATCAGGACTTCTATGATGCACAAGCCAGACAGAAAACTGACAATAAGGCAGCCTCTAAGTTTCCAGTGCTTCTGATGTAGCAATACTGCACACACAGAGCTTTGTATTAATTCTGCACCACTTATTCCAGCGCTGCTGAAGAGCATGATGCTCAAAAGATACTCATTTCAAGAAGCGAAAAGTCATGCCAACTAGAGTCCCAACGAGAAGCCTGGCTTCTAGAGGCTGTTCTCCTATTACTGCAACCATTTCTCATACTAATTGGAAGTAACACTTGGAATTAATAAGAATAGAAGGCCCTATATATGTGTTTAGGACATTAAGTGGAGAACCAAATTAATCCAATGTGATTCAAGAGGATTTTTAGTATACTTGAATATGAGTATTTTATTCTACCGAATGACTTTTTAAAATGTGAATGATTTTCCATCACTTCAGAAATATTTCTCAGGGAAGCTCACACTTTATTAACAGTATTAAGCTTAAAAATTAAACGCAGTAATATCAAAGTAGCAATCAGTACATGAAAGCGTCTTAGTCAAAGTAACAAGGCACAGCTGGGAGAACTGCAAATTGCAATGCCGTATTTTCAGAGCTAAGGAAACATTTGAACCCCCACCCACCCCCCCCATTAAGGGCAAATTCCAAAGGAGAGCTAGGAAGTAGTTAAAAACAGGATTGAGAAAAAAGAAATTTTGAGTATACCAGAAAAAGATATGAGGAAGTATTAATCAGGACTGTATGAAAGCAGAGGGAAAATATTGGCAAAATAAAGTATGTCACAGTGGAGTTTAATATTACATAGACACACAACTTGCATGCACCATGATTTTGGGAACACAAAACACTAAATTTTTTTCACCTCATCTAATAATCTCAGAACTGCAGCAGGATGGTTTACAAGCATTTTCAAAATTAGGTGCAAGCAAGGATATCAGAATGCCCATTTCCAAAATTTGTCATTAAAGCATTCATGTGTTTCAGAAATGCTTTTACCAATTACATTGGAGAAAAAAGGAGAATATTTCTAGCCTCCAGACTTTTTAATACTTGCTATTCCTGTTCAATCACAGAAAAAAAAAAAAAAAAAACAACTTAGGCAGAACTTGGAGTGTGAAAGAATAGTAACATTTTCTCCAAAACAGCAGCCTAAAACGAGAAAACACTAATGTTTTGTTGAAAATATGGTATTGCAGTCGTGAGCTTCTATTCAAAGCAAATACAAAGCTCGCCCAGGACGCCACGAACAAACAGCAGGCTGGCACTCTAGGAAGGGCTCAGCACAAGACGACGCCTTTCTCAACGGGGAGGGCTGCACCACGCTCAAGCACAACCCGTGCAGGACACAACCTGACCTCTCCACCATCTGCCGTTTCTTGTGCCTGATCCTGCTGGCCTCCCGGATCGCCTCCCACTTCTGCCAGTCTTCTTCGCTGCACGGACCTGGGATGAAGTTTACTGGCCGGATGCTGCTTCCCACCTTCCATGATTCAATCTTGCGGGTCAGCATATCGTCCTTCTTAGGGTGGGAAGATGGCGACAGCACTCTGCCATTGCTCTTTCTTTCCTCGGGCACCGTGGTTTTTTCAAGTAAACACAGAAATTTGGACCGGATCTCCTCTGGAAGACTCCACGGGTCAGTTGCCGGGTGATACTTGTCTGGAGCACCCGATAAAGGCACCTCTTTTTTCTGAGAGAGGATTTTACGGAAAATCATGTCGTCCTTCTCCAAATCTGGAATCACGGGTTGGCCCTCTCTGGGTTGCAGAATTATCTCACCCTCTATGGGAGGCTCCTGCTCAGAGAATTTTTTTAAATACCGGGGGTCTTGGAGAACAACTTGATTCACATGGAAAGCCCCAGTTTTCCGGACGAACAAGTCATCATTTTCTAAATCTGGATACAAATACCCATTTTCGGCTTCTCCTTGTTTGCCTCCTGGTACAAAGGAAATATTCTTTCTACATTTTATGAGCCTAGGGCCAGAAGTAGGATCAATT
The DNA here is from genome assembly GCF_000691845.1 of Merops nubicus. NCBI lineage: Eukaryota > Metazoa > Chordata > Aves > Coraciiformes > Meropidae > Merops > Merops nubicus. The sequence goes on along the minus strand of NW_008583656.1, from coordinate 85,134 downwards.
CTAGTCTTCGTTTCAGAAGACAAGTAGTCAGAGTATTTCTGCAGGGCCTGGAGTAACGAAAACTGACTGAAGCATATAAAACAAAAGGAAGGAAGTAAAGATATCATTAACTAGCAAGAGACAAGCAGATCACAATGTACTGCGATATACATTCGGTTTAGACTTGCAGTATCCTGAGCAGTACAGCTACAGCACTCGGCATCCACCACCACTGACCACAGCACAGCACATGCTGACCCACGTACAGGTGTCACGGCAGCCCGGCCTGCTCAGGAACGGCACGCCTACATGCGCACACACGAAGCCAGCAACCCTGTGCAGGGCTTTTGCACTGATGCCTTTCAGAAGAGCGGCAACGTATGGCTACATTCAAAAAAAGCCCGCAAAAAAACCCTACTATAACCAAAATCGTCATAACCAAAGAAGCGCGACATCACAGGACGTGGTTTAATTTCACTTAGCCGTTGCATATCCAGCCATTTCTTTTTGACGCATCAAGAGTACAGCTCATGCAGCCATATCAACCTGGGCTGATCAGAAGCCTCCAAGATTTTTCCTTCTGCAATCTGTGACAATGAGCTTCCCATATATTCAGTAGCTGGCTTATAGTTCTGATCCCTTCTGCAACTGCTGTTCCAGTCAAAAGTTGGTCTTGGTTGATTAGGAATAATGGCAGAGCTTTGTTTGTAAGCAAATTCCTCGTCCTCGGAATCTGATTTTCTACTGTGCAGCAGCACAAAGAATGAGCAGAGGGAAAGAAAAAAAACACAGCAAGTATACTCATTGAGTAAAACGCACAGTGGCAACAGTGTAATAAAAAAAAAGAAAACATATCCTGCTGCTACACTGGCAATAAAAATGAAAAAGTCTTAGAACTACACTATATTTATAGATTTTGCACACAGGAGAGAAACAGGGGCATGCATGAAAACGCACCTGAACCCTTGAATCTCTTTATACCAGGGTTTGAAAGAGGATTTCCTAATTTTTTTCCACAGCAATTCTTCTTCTGGAGTCCAAAACTTAGGAAGAAATTTGTCAAAAGCAACAACCGTATTTGCCGCTGAAGAACTTAACTTGCGAAAAAAGAGATCGTCTTTTTCAATGTTTGGGATGCCTATTTCTTCTTCTTCATCCTCATCAAAATACCCAGACAGTTCTGAAGGAATGTTAGCTCTCGGTTTGTTTTCCTCTTTAGTTTCCAACTGCCTCTGCCTTCTCTGGTTACTGTTCAAAATACCCAATCAGTTAGGATATTTTAGGAGCAATTTGACATAAAGAATGCACAAAAGACATGCTTTTTGGCTCAGGAGTTCAACTTTGTGAATGAAGCAAATTAGTTCTCAATTCCATCATTGCAGCACCAGAAATAAAACATATATCAAAAAAAGAAGTTAAATGGTTATAACAGCATTCTATTGCTTCTGACAAAAAATAATGAAGTCTGACAGAAAAGGTGTAACGAATTATCAGCTGTGTTAAAATGATGATTAGAAGGCTAACTCCATGGAGTTATGTATGTACTGCAATTTAGGTAGTACAATAGTTACTGAATCTTGGATTAGTATCTCTGACCTCAGTGGTTCAAGCATTGCAGCTAGTGGACCAGCTGGATAACTTTCTTGTGAGCAAGATTTAGGAGAGTCATTGCGCAACGTAAAATGACGTCCAGGTGCAGCAGAGCTTACAGGGCTCTTTTTGACTAGAAATCTACGTTTTGCTAAGTCATCCATAACCAGGTCAGGCAGCCTTCTTTCATCTTCTGAATCAGAGCCACTGTCATACTCATAGATCATCTGGAGGCAAGCTGGATTTGTGGGCCCATGCTCTGCTCTGCTATTTTGGCAGGAAGCTACCGGATTCCTTTCACATCCACTGAGGTTGACCAAAACAGGAACAGAATGAAGACAGTGAAGTCATCAAGGCAATGATGAAAACCAAGAACTACCCACTAATTTCATCTGTATGCAGCAAGAAGCTGGAAAATCGAAATTCATCACCATATTTTGGAAAGCTTTACTGAGAAACTAAAACTATGGGTCTGTCTCTCATGAACTTGCATTTAAGATCATTTTAATACCCTCTACCTGGAGACTGACCAGCCTCAAAACGTTATTCAAACACCAGAGAACTAGTTATGAGGAACAAAATAACAGAACCAAACCGAAACAACCAGCACACAACCACACTAAAACATCCCCCCTGTTAAAATTCAGAAACTGAAATATTTTGCTTTGCAGCAAGAACAACTTTTCTTTAGCTAATAAAGAAACAATTTCTTTTAGAAGTCCTAAATCAAAGCCCACTTTACTAAGACTGGATACCAGTACCTTGAAAATGTTCCATCTGACTCTGTGACAGGACTTGCCCAGCTCCTCCTGTTGTCCTCATTCTTCTCTGTCCTCTTCTTCCTTAAGGGTGCTGGCACATAAGCCGTCTGCTTGTTTTTGCTGGGCAAGAAGCGATTGAAGTCAGTGGTAGGTTTTGGTTCAATCACAGAAATCCTACGGTAGGACCTGTCGTCTTTATGGGAGTCGTGCATTTTGAAAGGCAGTTCTGAGTCTGTGTCACTGTCACAACCTTAGAAGAAAGCAGAGGAAAGGGAAGGCACAAACATTATTCTATAGACACAAGCTTCTAGACAGAACTTACACCCAAGCCTTCTAAAATGAGCTTATATTCAGGACGTTTCGGCTGGAGATTTGCTGAGCTACTGGCCGGATAGCAGGAGAGGTATTTTTAGAAGACTGTGGCAAAGCTACGATAAGGTCCATTAAGTTGAGTTTGATTTGCATGCTCCTGCTACATTCGTTCCATTCTTTCACTATCACTGTTCCCTGCAGGAAACAAGGCACTGACCTCTAGATTGAAGACATAAAAGAGCACAGAATGTCTTAATTACAAACATACTTGCCACTCAAATGTACTAACAAGACAAGTTACCTGCAAGTGTGCTCATCTCACCAGATTAACGCCAGGTAGGAGCTCAGGGTATGTCACAGGTGTAGCTGGTCTAGAGATTGTTTTGTTCAGATCAGAAATGCTCCATGTGGTCTTGGCCTAATCATTTTATGTTATTCACATGGAACAAAATCCAAAAGCTCACTATTTTGGTAGCTTTACAATAGACTACAAATTTGTTTTAAGCTTTAAAAATGGGAGAGAAACACAGGTTACAGATGTAGGGATCCAATGTTACAAACTTCCTTCTAGTTAATTTTCTTCCCATAACAAACTATCAAAAGTAGCAACTACTATTTGGTTTTTCACCTAGGTGGGAAATAGCGAATATTCACAAACTGAGTGAAGACACAGAAGTCTAGCATATCCACACTAGGAACAAGGCAATAGACTTCAGCAACTGTTGAATTTTAGGTGATCCCATCAAGAACTATGGGAAAACACCCTGCACATACACACATCCTAACACGTCAGCGACACCAAGAGTCCCAGCAACCCTTCCTAGGAAAATTCATGTGAGCATTGCTTTGTTTCTACCAACAGTTAAAGGTCAATATTTACTTAAGCAAAACGCAACTGCAGCACTTGCAAAACCGAAGTTGCCTTCCAAGCCAATTTAAGTAGTGGGCACCTGAAGTCTTAGGTCCATACATTGTCTTCTCCTATACTCATAAGACATATGTCAAGAAAAGATTTCAGAGAGGAAAACATACCTTCGCTGCCACCTTTCAAGGTTATATCTGATGAAAAGCTTGTAGAGGATCTTGAACCAAGAGAGTCCAAGCTATCGAAGGAATCGTCTCTTTTATGGCTAGCTGAAGATGAGAAGGGCTCTCCTCGGTCTATGTACCAAATATCACCGTACCCGCTGTCCCTGCCACTCCTGTTCAGGTGGCTAGATTCTTCAAGTGCCTGTGAGAGTAGGTTTCACAATGTCTTTTACAGTAATTTAAGATTCAAATGCTACTTGTAAGTTTTCACTCAAAAATTTTTCAAACGCATTTTGAGTGCACAAACGAACTTTAACAGACTGCTACAAAGCCCTACAAACAAGATCTACAACATCTCAGGTAGGAGATGCAACACAAGGTCTTAAATTTCTCTGATCTCAGCTAAAAGGAATTAAGACAGGGGTCTTCACAATCTACCACATCAGTCAGAGTAGGTGGATTCTGAATTTCCTGATTGTATGGATAGCAGAAGAACCAGTGTAAGCTAAAAATCAATGCTTTCCTATGGACTTTGATAACAAGCAAAATAAACAAAACAAATAGCTATGCTGTCCAAACTAAAAATAAAATTAAACCCCATAGAGACTGTTTAGAGTTGATGCTGCAATTTATAGCCAAGCATATAATTCAGGCTATTTGTTTACTACTCTTTTTGGGTTCCTTACCTTGGTCAATGCTTGCCCTAGTAACTTCTCAAATGCTTTAAGATTCAGGTATGGACCATTATAATGAGGGTTACTTTGAGCTTTCCTCCCAAGCCAGTATAATGTAATCAAAACCTAAAATAGAAACCAACAAAAAACCCCAAGCTTAATTACTTTCCTTTCATACCTTGTACCAGTAAAAAAGAATCTCAGCATGCTCTTAGAGAGGTTTTCCACAATGAATTGTAAAATTTTGTTTACAATATTAGCTATGATGTGCACCAAAACCAATTAAAGAGTGTTACAATGCATCTCATGTATCTCAAGTAAGCAGATATAAGTACTGTTAATAATTATAACATTTATTTGGGAAAGTAAGCTGCATAGAGATCATCGTAAGATGGCACTAATTTGCATTAGATAAATGAAGAGCTGAAGAATGAGGTAAACATGATAGTGCCATAAACAGAAGTGGTTTTAAAATATTTAATCAGAATTAGCATGAAATTGTTCCAGAAAGCACTGAAGTAGATGTGTCTTACATTTTTCACTCTTCTGTTGGTCTCCTCCGGTCTGAAGCAAGGCAGGGAATGAGAAAAACAAAACAGAGCAAAAAGTTTTAAAATACCTGACTTTAATTATAATTCAAGATTTGAAAAGTTTCAAGCCCAACTAGAGGCCTGTACAAAACATGCAACCCTGACTGTTCCAAGAGAAATAAAAGTATTTTGCTCAGAATTCATAGTCATAACTCTGTACTATTTCAATTGTTAAATATAAAGTGAGAAACTAGCTCCTATCTTGTAGTTTCTGATTTTAAAGTCATGCAGAAAGGCTCTAGGCTTATTAGCTAAGGTTTTTAGTTACCAAAAAAAAGAGTAGAAAACAAACTAATGACCTTGGGAAATACAGCTTCTATTAGCCAGGAAGATCTTCAGTCCCATATGAAGGTAGATTCAATTGTGACTTTTTCCCTGATTGTATTATTCATTCTCATGTATTTGCCTCAAAGACAGAGAATGCTTCAGACTACAGAGAATTTTTCAGACAGAAAAAAATGAGCAACTGAAACTGGGACATCTGGGGAGAGATGTTATAGGGCTGGAAGGAAGGCTTGTAGGCTTGCTTTTGTGTAAGATACGTGTTACTCCAAAAACATTAAATACGCAATCACTACCATAACCAAACTTTTTTTGGTAATATATATGTAGTGAATTTGTGACACCTTGCAAGTGCACCAGTGCACACTCCCAGTGATCCTGTTCTCCTCCTGCTCGTTTGAAGCACAAGCTTGGCTGGGAGCCTCTGGCAGGTGGGCTGTGACTCAGCCACAGCCATCAGCAACACCACAGCCCCAGCCCTCAGGTGTGAACATTCTGGGCTGGACTGCAGACAACAGCTCAACACCACTCCTGCCCCACAACAGGTCAGACCAACCACCTATAAGGGTATCTGTCCTGTTTCTGGCCATCTAAGAACAGAGTACTCAAAGGCTGCAGGGAAACGGTAGAGTCACCTGTTCAGGGGACAGTTAGCACAGTGATGACAGGGCCTGCTTTGTGTCCATGGCACACTCCATAGAAATACACTACTGATGCAACATGACAACCCACAGGAACACAGACCATCCAGCCTTCTTTCTTCCCAGTCTGAGAGCACCTGGGGCACTGCCTGGTGCAGCTCTAACTGCCCTGCCCATCCCCACAGCACAAAGAAATCAGGCTGCCAGGAACACAAAGTCCCGAGATGGATCTAACCCACATCGACCTCACCTGCAGCTTCCTTAATATCACACGCCAGAGAATCTACTGCCTTTGTAGCCAGCGACTTCTTTTTCCACAGATAAGGAGGAACACTTCTCCTTTAATGTGAAATATTTACACTTATTTAAAAAAAAAAAGGCAACAAAAAAACAAAACAGAGAAACCACCAAAAATTTCCATAACACTTTTTTTTTCCCACTGAAGTCTATCTTTTTATAATCCCCTTCCTTTTCTTCAGTACAAAGATTTCTTTTCCAGTGTCCATGCTGCAAGACACACCATGGCCATGACCTAAAGTACTGACTACAGACAGGTTGGTTTCCCAAGCTGAGGATAGGAGATTCATTTTTGTGGTGGTGTTTATCAACAGTAGACTCCCCACACCCAACAGAGAACATCTTAAAGGTTTACACTCTTCAGCTTCAAGGTCTAAAAGCCTTTCATAAGCAGAATTTCTTCTGTAATTCACAATTATAAAAGCAGAGGCCATGCATGCCCTTCCTATGGATATCTTAAAGTTTCCTTCCAAACTTTGTCACTCTAGTAAGGAGGCTGCCCACCTTCACGTACAGCAGAGCTGCATGACTGATCATGATGTTCACTTGTGCTTTCCACAAGTTCTCCGGGATCATTTAGGTCAAACATGTGCAGCAGGAGCAATATTCGGCTGTCTCTATATTTCAAAATATTTTCTATACTGGAATAACCATAAATAGACTAGGCCTGTGTACTTGGTCTACAAACAACGCAAAACTTAGGACATTCATGTAAACCAACAAGCACAGCTGAGACCCAAAATGCAGGCAGGGAGGTATTTCACACTCGAAGGACAGATCCTGCCCCACTCACATGTTTGCTCAGCTAACAAGGGAAGCCAACGGGCACATTGTTTACTCTTTGTGAGCAATGTTTCCTCATTTGTGTTACTGTTCTCCTTCTCTGAATTACACTTACTGGTCTCTAAACCTTTTCAGCAATTCGTCATGATAGATGCAGTCTGTCAAGCAGAAGGAAAAAAAGAAAAAAAACAACCAACCACACACCAAGAAACCCTCTGCTAATCTAGAACAATCAGCTCCTCATTCACATAGGCATATTTATTCTTCAGTGGTGCTTAACCAAGGAAAAGGAGGATTCTGAATGATGAATACACTGTCCTAGAATCTGTGTAAAACAACAGCTATATAATGTTTTGCCAAAAGAAAATCCTGAATAAAGAAGCAATGCTATTATCTTGCTGGAACTTGCATTAGATGGAGTTTGGATACACTTGCAAACATTCTCCATGAAATAATAACCTTTTATATGTACAACTTGGCCAAGCTCACGATGCACATCCAAACTTGTATGCAGAAGCCATTGCCCAGCTATCCTCCAGTACATTATATTTTAAAATAGCTGGGTAAATATTTATTGGATAAAAGTGTAATACTTCTACTTTTTCTTAAGAGCTTCTAAGAGGAATGACTTTTTCCTGTGAGCATCAAAATAAAAGATGCAAGATGTAAAGTCAGTTGCAGTAAATGATATGAAACAAAATGAAGTAATTACATTAAATAGAAGTTCACCTTCATGAAGTGTTATCAAAATGTAAATATTATGCAGTACTATGCAAAGAATTCAACTGTGGTCTTGTATATAGCTCTGAACAGCTACAATTCATAGCAGGGACAAAACAGAAGCACCAACCTCAAGCATAGCAAGTTCTTTGCTGCTGGAGGCATGACCTCAACTTCTCTCACAATCTGTTGCTATCTACCAACAAGCTCCTGCTCTCATCTCCATGCCCTTTTGCAAGTCTCTCCCTAAACACACAGGGCTGAAATACAGTTTTGCACACTGTATTTCAAGAATTTAGTTAGAAAATGGAGTGCAAGAACTTCAGCAATGCATCCTTTAAGCTTTTTGAACACTACTGGACCATTATAACCTTATTTTGAACATAAATCTATATCATTGAAGTGCACAGACAGCATTGCTTGCAGAGCCATCTGTCCTACAAAAGTTGTTCTAGGGACTGAAGGGGTAACCCACTTGCTGAAGTATCTTTATCAATGCAAATAAATGTCAATCCTACACTGGGCAACTGTGAAAGAAGTCTACTTTTTGATGTTTTCATCCAAAAATTGTCATTGAGCCCAGCTGTTGCTGACTATTTTCTTTATGAAAATGTTATGCTGTGTAACCTTATTTCTGGCTCGAATAAGTGAGCGCCATCATGCTGGAAGGCACACGAAGGCCGCGGCTTTGCTCGGGACGGCAAAGCCAAGGCTGCATTTTAAAAACAACCTGCTGAAAGCAGAGGGTTCCTTTCCAAATGACAATGCACCACCACTTACTGATCCACTCTGCGTCATATCAAACATCTCTCTCTTCCCACAAGTTTTATCTCCTTTCACTAACAACGCAAGTCTCTAAGGATATCTGAACTAGGCAAAGGAGAGTGATCAATATCTTCCAGAAATGATTTTATTTTGAATACTCCATCTGTTCCTGTCAGCCTCAGCATTTTAGCATTCATCCTGAGGTTTGAAAGAAAAACAACAGTAATTTTCCTTACCTAAGCCTTACATCAAATCCCAGCTAACAAAAACATCTTGAAATTTAAAAAGCACATCTTCTAATTCACAGAGCGTAAACCTTAATTGTTGGCAATGGTTTCAGTAAAGCCTTATGTACAACTAATCATCCCGGAAAACATATATTAAACATAACATCAAAGTCTAAAGGCTGTGAGATAACAATATCTGGGAGTTTTATAATAATTATGAAGCACACCTGCGTGATACAAAGGTGAAAACTGATGCAAAAAGATGTGAAATAACCACCTGTGGAAAAAATAATACTTTGTGTCAATCATCTCATCTACGTCAATCCTTGAACAAACAGAAAAAGACAAATGGGACATAAATAGCTGTCACTTGTTAGTAGATGATACGCTTATAAACCAAATACCTCTGTGAGGTCTGAACACAAGGCAGATTCAGAGACACTGCTTACACCTAGCCAGCACAGACTGACAGGTATTCCTCTAACAAGGGCCACTCTACGAGTATAAAACTGAACCGCAGCTCAAGGAATTAATTCTCAGCTCTGCTGTTTGTTCAAGGTTGAATAGCAAAATTAGTCACCAAGGCCCTAGCCTGGCAATACAAAGGCTTTGGCAGCAGCTCTAGTTCAAGGATTTCCTGGTCTCCCTTCCCCTTCCAGCCACTCCTGTTTGCTGCCCCGTGGTTATGCCAACATGACTCTGAATCACAGCACGATTCCACGTTGTGCATCAGGACCAGAGAGGGTTGTGCCTAATTCTTTGTTTGGGTTTTTCCCAATATACATTTTCAACCCCCAAATTAACTCACTCATCTGTTTTATAGCGAGCTCACACACTGGCACTGCTGCAGAGACAATGTGTTTCTGCAGAGGAGAGGGCAGGGGGCTTGGTGGAGGAGTACTCTGCTCCACACACCTGTACCACCACAGTCCCTGCCCGACAAACCGCCAGCCAGAGGTGCTCTGTGCTTCCCAGCCACTTGCTGACACACCTCCAAGGAGTTAGGAAAGCTTGCTAGTATTTTTGTAATGCACTTTAAGATACTTCAAAACTTAAAAAAAAAAAAAAAAAAAAAAAATTAAAAAATATTGTACATGACTGTCTTGGTTCAACAAGAAAGCACCTTGCAGTACGCAGAAGACCACAGTACTTTAAGAAATCAGGCATTAGACTTTAACCAATTATAAAATATATCCACTGGCAATGCTGACACAGACATACACCTCTGCAGTGACCCCTTGCAAGAAAGCAGTGTGCTTTCAGTAGCTATGTTTAGGCTGACTTATTTCAAGACTTTTAACAAATATGCCCTATGCCTAGGATTTTGCTTTCTTAACACATTAGATGGTTTGCTTCCCCCACATCCTACTACATGTTAAATTATATAAACTAATCAAATCTAGTATTTAAACTAGTCAAATCTACTTGGACACTTCATTTGATTATTGTCTACAGATAATATCAATGTGGAGCTCAAGATCAAATCCAAGATATGAAGAAATCAGAGAAAATTTCTGAGGGATGATTTTACAGCACCTCATTCCAAAAGCATGGCTTTCAGAGGGTCTGTTTCTCATGTAGAAACATAATTAAAATATAGATATCAATCTAGAAACTGTTTTAATTTGTTTTTCCCCTCATGAAAAAAGGTCAATGAAAGAATCCCCCTCCCAGATAATGAGAGTTATCTGCCCAAAAGAGGCCACATGGTCATGCCCAAAAGAGATAATAAAAATCTGAATCCATTTATGGGGAGAAAGAATGGACAGAGACACTCCCACTGATAGAAAGGAATGTGCCAGTGACAAATGCACTCTGCCCAGTGCCAAACCCTTCCCTTGATGACGAATACTCCACAAAACCCAACAGCTGCCAAGGCTGTCTGTTTTCCATTCCTCCCTCTGTATTACGGATGTCACACACACAGGACTTGAACAGATTTGTTTTAAAAAATATTGATGTTCTCTCTTTGAACATCCATCCACCAAGGCAGCAGTTCTACCTCCCAGAAACCCTTTGAATGACTTGGAAAAGCCGTGTCCTGGCCCGAGAGTGGAGCAGATCAGCAGGCTGCAGAAGCAGACCACTCCTGAGCTCCTCACTGAGCTCCAGGTGCTCTAGCCCAACACCAACCAGCTTCACTTACGCTTCCAAGAAGGACGTCTGAGGGTTTGAAGGATTCTCCACCCCCGCCGAGGTATGCTGTGCAGGATATGAACGCTGGCTGTCCAACTAGCAGCAGGCTTGTGCTAAATTTCAGCCTCTTCGGCCACCTACTCAACTGCTATTAATATTGCTGTCATCAGATTTCACTGAATTCCCACATGCTGCTGAGAATAGAAAGGCTCCAGTAGAAGATGGAGCTGCCGCATTGGTACAGAAACATGAGGACATTCCTCCAGCACTTGGATTCTTAACGAACTGATATCCAACCCCGAAAGCCACAGTTCACTGCCGAGGTTGCTGGAAATAAAACAGTCAAGTTATGGCCACAGCGCTCAAGAACAGCTTTTGGAAAGGCACCTTCCCATTTGACTGTAAAAAGCACACGTATTTTCCATAGCAACACAGGCACCAGACCCAATCCCACCTACGTTGCAACAACACACAGAGTCAGGTATAAAATGACAGCAGAAAGCTTTTTTTCATGCTCCTAAAAAACCACTGGCTGGCAGCAAGGAGCTCTGTGGGCCCTAATGACCAAACAGCCTGTCCCCACCTCATGCCCTCACCTACTAATGAAGGGGCCGAGGGGTGGAGAAAAGATGTCCAAGAGGGGAAAGGCGGAGAGAGAATGCAGTCGGCCAACACCCTCCATGGGAACGTGTCCCCGTCCATTACCTCAGAGCCCGTCCTTCCATTCTGCCTTGTGAGCATGGCGCTTCCTTGCTGATCTCACTCATTATGCTTCCACACTATTCTTAAATCCCTTATCAAAACAAAAACAGGCACTTCCAGAAACGTGCATTGGCCCTGGCAAGTCACTGGACACTAATGTCATCCATTTCCTCACACTCTTTTCTGACCCCTCCCCGGGTAGTCCATTTCTGCCAGCTTCCTCACATTCCCAGTCTTAATCTACAGGTTCTCCCAAAGAGAAAACTAGTATTCAGGACCGTGTAGGGCAGAAGGCATGCCTGTCAAAAAATAAAACCCTAAAAACATCCCCAGAAGAACAAGCCTGTGCATAGAAGCCTGGTTGATAAACATGAGCACTCCTTGGCTCTCATCTTGGGGCTGGACATGGGAAGAGAGATGGAGCGCTGCTGCAGCAACAACTTGCAGAAAAAAGGGAGACATGGTATCCTGCAGCTTACTGCTCAAACATTAAGCCACATTAAAGAAAATTTAAGTATTTTTAATTATTACTGTAGCTTTGTTAATTGGTCTCTTTTTGTGTCTCACTCCATTCTTAAAAACCCATAGAAGTCATCAGCTTCAGTAATTGCAAGTAATTAAGCTGGGTATTTATTTTACTGTTGTTTGTTTGTTTTTCAGGGCAAATCTAGAATTTTTCCCCACTCTGCAAAGGTTACTTTAAATTCCAGGTCTACACTGATATCTACAGAAAAATAAATAGCATATATTTTAATTTTGAAAGGTACCAATCATCTGCCATATACTTTGGCCAATAAGCATGAGAACATCCATTGACTCTTAACAAGAACAGATGAACCCTCTCCACAAAGAACTGGCAGTTTCCAAGTTGACTACAAGCTTTCACAGAGCATTAGTTGTCGTCACAGGAAATCAAACGGTTTGTTCACATTCTAGAGGACATTTGAATTTCAGAGGTAGAACTAATTGTTTTTCAAGAAACACACTTCAAAATACACAGCAATTTAAATCGATCAATGGATGATATCATATCACTACTTATACACCTCATTGATTTTTATAGCTTCCGAACTATTTGTAGAACTTGGAGCATGTTACCTTTCTGAATCACTCTTTTTTTTCCCCCCCCCAACCAGTACCTAATATAGTTGACCCTTGCATCAGGGTCATTCTACATGTTAACACTTCTACCTTTTTTCCTTCATGGTGCCTTCTGTAAATTTTGAGGTTTTAGATTCCCCTCTGCCAAGAATCGACAGACTTGAGCTCATCCTGTTGATGAACAGAATGGTCATTATGTCAACTAACCTTGCATTTGTTTTAAAGATCCTTTATTGTCATATCAGGGAGGTGGTGGAGTCATCATCCCTGGAAGTGTTCAAGAAATTAGTTGATGTGGCACTTGAGGCTATGGTCTAGTGGTTAGGGAAATGTTGGGAGGAAGGTTGGGCTTGATGAAAATAAGTAAAAAATAAGTACTGAAATAGGCAATTAACCGCAATCCTGTAAGTTTTCAGAAACATATACAAAACCACACAAAGGTCCAACTGTTACCTAGCACAGAAATAGTTCAGCAGCGTTGTACAAAAAAGTATTCTGTAGAAAGTATCTTACTTGCTTTAGCTAAGCTGCAGCAACCATGGCAACTCAGTTACCATTTTTTCAAGACAATATCGAAATGCACTTTCTCTACTGCCTGATGCCTCTTTTCCATTATTAAATCAAGTATTTTCAACATCGTTGTCCATTTTACTCCCACTCTTACACCTAACTACAGTATTTCAACATCCCATCTTCCCACAGGCAGATGCCAGAGGTAATTTTGTAGACTAGCCCTCAATACTGACTCATTTATTCCCCCTAAGCATTGCCCGGACACTTCTGTACCAACTCCAGGGATGGATAAACAAGTTACCACAAGATAAGTTACCGTAAAAAAATTTCCACCTACTCTGTAGCAACTGCCCATTTGTACTCTTGCCCTTGACCTCCAGGGCTAATACAACTGTTCAATTTGGCTAAAACATTCAGAGGTGGTCCCTCAGGAAGAGCTTGGACTTGGCAGGTTATACAACTTTGCTTGCTCAGAAACAGAGAGTTTTATAGCCTCTATAATAGGAGAAGAGAAAGAAAACCAACCACCTCCTACATTCAAGCTCCTCCCTTGGTCCATGCCCAGGGAAAAATTTAGTAAATGTAATCCTTTGTTATTTTTGTGTCAAGCAAACAGGTGGTGATGTACAAGTGCCTTGTGTATGAGCAAAACACTTTACTGCAGCTTCTAAATACTCAGTGAGGTTTATTTAATTTCTCAGGGTGTGCAAAGAAAGATAGAAACCCCATAAAACAAGTCTATACTGTATCATTTATACCAGATATTTGGCAACAAACAAATCCTCTGATAAAGAAACAATAGACTGACAGTAACTTACGCTGAGTATTGCTATGTTCAGGCCTGCGCTAACACCGAGGTGGCAACACTGGGGCTCACCAGCCCAGGCAGGTATCTGCTCAGCTGCTGCTGTTCTAACACATACACAGAGAGCAAATCAGCGCAGAGGTGACCCAGAGAATTCACAGCAGAACCTAGAGCAGATGCCCTACCCGCTGCCTGTGAGTGGGAAGGAACATGGACTTCAGTCCACTCCAGTCGCCATCTCTTTGGGCCAGCCAAGACCTATAAATGCCAGCTGTACAGCTGAAGATGGATGCATTGTCCTGAGGGGAGACAGGCACCCTGTGTTTTGGGGGTATATGGGATATGCAGCACTTGGGAATCACCTGACAGATTTCTGATGGCTCGATTTTTCCCCTAAAGCAATTCCACCACAGTGCTGGCCAAACTATTGTACAGGTGGACAGGCGATTTGGGCAGTGTCTACCCCAGCCCCTCTTACCCTTCTCAACTGGTGACATTATTATTGACCAAATGCTTTAGCAGTTTGATGGGAGGGGGTTACTAAAAGCACAGCTTTTCAGAAAGTGTCACAGAACTAGCATTTTGGAAAGAATTCAGATTTATTTATAGAGATGGACAAAGAAAAGATGACAAAATGGAGGTACAAGGTAAGCGCAGTTTCTTCCATGATAAAGATTTTGGAAACAAGTTAAAGTGATGGTGGAGTTTGTCCTTAAGTAGAAATAAATCACTACCACGTCACTCCATCATTTAGTGCAGTCTCTACATTTGGAATAAAAGTTTTAAAGGACTACTGGGTTTTCTCAGTAATATTTTGGCAAAATATTTCACAAGCAAATAAGAAGCACTGAAGAAATTATAATGCTTCCTTTTTGAAATTTTGCCATCTTTACTCTATGGGGCTTTTTTGGTTTCCATAGCAACACAGAGCAGAACATCATCACTCATCACACAGAGCACAAATGTATGAAACAGACTGAGCCCTGACCTCTTGCCATTGAAGTCAGGTCTCTATTATCTTCAACAGATGCATATATGTCCCCCCAAAAAGTGAGGTACACAGATACAGATTATTTCCCATGTTTTCTTGATCTCTCTTCATTTGTGAAGATGTATTTAGAGCCTGGAAAGAGCACTCCAATTAACGCAAAATCAGAATGTTAATTTATTTCCCCTTATCAGAAAAGAATACTAAAAGAGCATGTACTCCCTTGAACCAGGTCTCCCAGAACACATGATGTGAAACAGCAATGCAATATAAAACAAAAATAAGATGCAGAAATCAATTAAAATTCACAAAGTGTACTACTCTTAGCAGAAATGTGCCCTTTTGTTTTGGGGAGCAGACAAGATTGAAGATAAGCAGATATTATTTTCCTATTTGCTAAAATTCTCACCTCCCATTCTCAGTTCCTGCACCATCCACACATAAAGGAGCTCCTTAAATATCTACTATTCTAATTCAGGTTCCTTATGGCTTCAGGTTTATTTCTGTAACATTTGAAATAACCAAATTCAATTTGTTGCTATCAAGATTACTGGATAAGTATTAGTGTTTTTTACTTTTTTTTTTTTTAATAATAATAATTTATCCACCCAAGTGGACAGGAGCGCTTTTAGACACTTAGAGCAGCCAAGTCAGGGGGTATTTTTAAACATTTGCTCAAAACATTAAGCTTTTTGGGCCAGGTTTTCTGGCCGAGTTTTTAATGTTGGAAAAATGAATGCTTCTTTACTGCAAGTGAGAGAATGGGTAGAAGTCCAAATACTTGCTTTGCCAGAACGTTAGAAAGCCTGTGTGGGAGGCAAAAAGGAGGTGGGGGTGGAGTGGGGTGTTAAGCTAGTCTGACCGTATACCTCTGAAGCTGGAGAATTCCAAACTACTGAAACCAAATGTGCAATTAGTCATTTGAGAGTTTCTGTTGTAGTTAGAGGAGTCAGGGAATAAAAACCTGAACAAAATTAACGATATGGGAAGACAATCCCAGCCAGGGAACTACAGATGTTCCCACATCTCTCTTTTACTGGTACTTACGAAGTGTGTAATTTGTACCTCAAAACTGATGACTGAGGGGAAAAAAAAAAAAAAAAGTGCTTAATGCACCAATTAAGACACCACCAAAATGTTCCAACAAGCTATTACAACCAAGTCTGGTGGTAGGGAGGGAGTGGAACAAAGCAATCAGATTCTGCTCCAAGTGAGGCCATGGCAATATTCCAAACATCTTTAATGAGTGCATGAGTAAATGCTAAATTAGGAATCTTCCCTCTCTTGAGAAAAAAAGATACTTTATGCACTAAGTCTTGGAAACTGCAGCTAGCCATCTGCAGAACTTCACCAACTGTCTAGCCAGATGAAGCACTAGAGAAGTAGGATCCTTAAAACACACATGGTGGTTGTAACCTATCTTTCCCAAAAGTCAACCAACCTGCAGAGCCAGGATTACACCACAATAACCCTTGGTCTCTGGAAGAGGCTATTTCACAAATCCTTTTCCTAACAATCCTCATAATTTCTGTGCAGAGACCAGAGTCTTGTTGATCCAGAAAAGGTTAAGAGAAACCTTGAGGCTCTCATCTAGGAATCCATAGCTTCTTCAGACTAAGGGTCTCTTGAAAACCCTGGCAATGGCAATCATTACTCCATTTAATCACTGCAAAGATTAAATCAAACTAACAGTTAAACTGTAAAGTATGTCAACTGCACCAGTTTGCTACAAGGCTCAGCTTCTTCAGGGATAGCATGCATGTTGTGTTAGCAACTGCTAAATCCAGACCTGCTACCTTGCAAGTGTTGATGGAAGCAACCTGTTTGATCTCGAGTTTTTAGCCCTATTTGATTCAGAAATCACAACAACAGTGCTGTCTCTATATTCCCTGTTTTCCAATTCAGTGAAAACCTTGTCATTCCCCAGTTAAGACTGATAATCTAGACATGATGAAAAATGCAAAGGCAGTTCCACAGAACTAATCTGATCTTTCTCCTCTTGACTACACTTAGTTCTCATGTAGCCTACCTGAAACAAATTCCAGTTGGGTTAGAATCGCATAAGAAGGCATCTTAGAGGTCTTATCACCAACATGCACACCAGAACAGTGAGACTCAGAATAACTCCTGAGGCCTCCCCTCCTCCTTTTCACCTCCAGGCAAACAGCTACAGGAAGAAATTAACCCAGTAAAATGGAAGAATAATGAATAGCATCCTCCAATGAGAGGATAAAGCAGTCTTTGCTGATGGTTTAGGAATAGGCTGTCAAACTTCAGCAAAACTCAGCTGCTCCCTGACAGGATGGCAACCACAATAGAATACAGGAGAAACTAATGGGATAGAAATACCTTCACCCTTTGACCCACAGACAGTATACATGGGAGACAACCTTGAGCATTACCATCATGTTTGGTTGTCAGATGGCAAAATGTTGACCACATTATCTACACAACTTTCTGTAATATACTTTCACTTTGTTGTTCATAGCATTAGATAGGCGTAGAAGGCCATGAAAAAATAGCTGGAGTGCTTTTATATTATCCTCTCTGCATTTCAGTGCAGATGCAGTTAGTGGCCCAATGAACCTGCTAGACTATATATTTTAAAAATAAATTTAATAGAAGTCACCATTTTACGTGGTTTTTCAGCAAGTGAAGGTACAAAGACATGCAACACCTCAACAAGGAAACACATTTATGGTGTAGTACGGAGTACAAGTTTTCTAAGATACTAAAGAAATAGCTTATACTGCAGTGTAAGTTACACAAGCCTCATCTTTGACCACATAAATCAGTACTATCAAAAACAGCTCATGATATAACAAATCAGCCATCTGTTTGATGTTAATTTATTGGAAGACACTGATTCAGAACCACTGCAGTAGTCAGATATTTACTGCTTGGAGACAGAAGATGAATGTGAAGTCTTCTGACACATTGCATATAAAGCTCTTCACTTGGAAAACAGCACATTGAGTACATGTAGAAGTATGCACCCCAAAGTTTTTATCAGGGAGGAAAGCATTTGTAGCAGCTTTTGCTAGGGGAAGAAATCCAGAACTGTTCTATGAACCCTGGACAGAGTATCAGGTATGTTATTATTTGAACTATTACTAGAAGTGACATAGTTATTACTTAAGACCCTGAAGAAAAAACCCTAACTGACACAGGATAGGTACACAGATGAATATATTTGAACTTTTTTGTATAATAAAATTACCAACAAAAAAAAAGCAGGCAGTGCTTCAAAAAGGAAAGTTACCAGGAGAAGAATAATAAATTAAAAGCACAGAGATATCATTCTTTGCAAAAAGAAAAAACAAATTCCTGTCAAAAGCAGTCCCAAATCACTTCTAAGCAGCGCCATTGACATCTCAACATTGATGAATACTGATACCACAGAAGTCAGTAGATTGACTGTAGAGTAAAAAGACCTTTTAAAATACATAAATGCACAGTTAAATTCATTCTGTGCTGGTTTACAATGTGTAAAATCTCAGATACACTCATTCTGAGTGTCACACCAACTCCCTTCAAAAATACGTTCACTAACACTGTCATGATTCCAGAGTAACTTACAGAAATGAAAACTGTTTTGACATTCTGCTTTCTTCAAAAAGGATTTTATTTTTGCTAATTTTTGTTTGCATAGAGGATCTTGTGTTTCACTGGTACAACTGAGCCTTGCCACAGTGCTTTCACAAGCTGAAGATTGGCCAAGGAGTACCATCAATGGTAAGAGAGCTTTAGTGAAACAGAAAAGCAATTATCTAAAAAAATAAAACATAAATATCCAATGAATACAATATCACAGTATTATTCTCTTAAATAATTACTAAATTTTATTGAAAAGACTGCAACTTGCTTTGTTTAATGAGACAACTTCTTTTTCTGCTCTCTCTTTTCTATGAAGCTTTTAAAGTTGACCATCTACACCCAGTTGGTAACACTCTCGCCTTTGTCTCCCTATCTTGCTGTGCTGGCCACCACTTAAAGAGCCACATGCTTTCCACTTCTGGCTATAAACTAGTTTCTGCTATAACCTCCACCACCAAGGAAAGTACAAGGTAATTTTTTTTCTAATAATTATCCCCTAATTATTTTTTGTATGTAAGGTTTGGGTCACTATACACTTTCATAAGCAAATGCATGGAAACATCTACAATTACTTTTTTTAACACAACTAAAACCTAACCTTTTATAACCATCACCTGCCCTCTACTTCAAAGTGTGCACTCTTTGAGGCTGATCCAGTGTTACTGTTTGTTTTGTGAGTTGCCCAGCACAGACATTTGAGCAATAGAGAATGAAAACAGCAAGAGATCTTCACTGGGTATCCCAAATTAGCTGAAGAGTTATCAGAAAGCTATTCTGAATGGCAGCAGTGGTGGCACGCAGAGCGCCTACAGCCAAGGGGCTAGAAACTGACAAGATGCTACCTCATTCTTCATTTATTGTAATAACATTCTAAAATATTTTATAGGTGAAGATTATTCTTAATATGTTTGTTTTGAAACCGAAAAGCATCTTCATAAATAAACATACAGGATTAGCAAAGAAGTCACAGTAGCAAGAGCTAAAGTAACCTGAAATAATTAGCTGCTGGAGGGAAGGTGAAGGTAGAAAAAACACCTTACTGTTTAGTAGTTTTCTTCCACTTTTTTCACTGCTCCTTATTTCAGCTTATAAGAAGCTTGGTCTCTCCTGTGACTGAAGATGCACAAATAACAGACACATGCTCCATTAAATGTTGTATGCCAAAACCTACATGCAATTAAGCTTGACCAAACAGTTTCTAGGGACTTGAATATATTTGCTTTCCTGACAAAAATTCTGCAAACAAAAGCTCCTTCTGTGAATAAGGTACATGTGCCTTTGGTACATGTCCATCAAAAAGATTCTTTCCCCATGAGATAAAAGCAAGCTTCTCTCTCCTAACTGATCAGACAGCAACATGTCATTTTTACATGATGAAAATCACACAAACACATTCCTGGGCAGCAAAAGACAAAAAGTTATTTCCAGTGTTCACTGCCTCCCCAACTCCCCTGAACCAGAATTAAGCCAATACAAAAGTTTTCAGGCTCCTTTTGGACCTTAAAACCAAATCAACCCAACAGGACAACCAACAAAAAAAAACCACTTCACCCAAATCTCTAAGTACAAAAATGCAATCTGTTCTGTGTAAGGAGTGTTGTATTTGAAACTGAGTAAAGGCATTTTGGTAAAGCTGACATCTTGCAATGCTTCTCTAGTACTAGGGACCAGATGACATTATTTGTCTGTCATAGCTAATGAAAAAAAAAGGGCTCTATTCTTTCACATTAGCTGTGAATCAAGTTTTGCTGCCATTTCTTCTGTCCTCGCTACACTGTCCTCTTACTTGTGTAATACCTGCACCACTGAACTCCTTTCTTCTTCACAGACTGTGCTACACAGGGAGAAGCATTCACTCTTTTTTGACCTACTGCTTCAGCATTTTCATGTGCATACTCATACCTGAGCTGCTTGAGGGAACCAAGCCTTTGTCTTTTATTCTCCTCACATATTGTTATGATCAGTTTGTATTTTTATTTAGACAGTTTTTCAAGCCATTGCACTTTTTCATTGTAAAACTCATGCTTTAAGAATGGATACATAGTAAAGACTAAAAAAAAAAAAAGTGCTAAGAAGTGAACTTATTTCATGTATTAAATTCTTTCTTAAGATTCCCTATCTCTTTCCAGCCCTATTTTAAGTTTGAGTTCAGTGAAGATTTCACAACTGCCCAGATTAAGCTCCAGTTTGAGAATGGATTCTGAATCCTCTTTGGATTTAGATTCTTCTTGGTTTTTACCTTACCCAGCTTCTCCTTCCCCATCCCTTCACTGCAGTGCCCCATCATGTAAATACACTTCCTGAGAAAACCAAGAAGCATCAGTCTTTCATTCCAGCCTTTCTCCTGGTAAAACCCATCCTGTTCATGGAGGACCTGCCTCAGCCTACTCAGAGTCTGAACCATTACACCCTTCCAAAGCAGTGCTGGCAAGCCAGGCGATGGGCTGATGTGTCCTCCTGTGTTGGCAGCACGGTGTGCAACTGAGAGCAGCTGCTGTGCACTCAACACTCATGTGGCACCCAAGCAAGCAAAGCTGGGACACAGACTCATGCTGTTTGGTGTCATCAGTCCCGGATTCATAGATTTAAAAATCATATCCAAGCAATGAAAAAAGAATATTTCTTCTGTTTTCTGTTCAGTAATCTACAAATGTAGTTATGTCATTTTGGTGATGATCACCATCCCAGACTGACTACATCACCTGGATAACTGGAGATTTCCAGATAGGTTATTTAATAACCAAATAAACCAGCCTGTTGAATACATCCATAAACTAATCAAACAGAATTAGAGAAGACTGAATTAAACTCAGGAATCTGATCACAGCTTAAAGAGGAAAATGCTTCAGAAAGACAAAAATGTTGCTCATAAAGAGAAAAGTATCCTTTTACAAGGGATTTTTTTTCCTCCTGAAGGAACAAAAATACTGCTGTGAAATGGCAAATACTAGTAAATCACCAGCATGAAGTGACTTTGGTATGATTTCTCAACAGCAGTCAACATTCACTAGAAGAGGTGAGATCAGATTTCAAAGAATAAAATGTTCTGCATGGAGCAAGGCAGTTTTTTGCAGGGTGAACATAGCAGAAGAGTATTATGCATTACTGATGCATCTTATGCAGCCTGGGTGGGTGTGTGCCTTCTGCATAACCATCTGATGTGTGATCTTACAGTTACATTACCCATGCCAAAAGCAGTAACAAAACCTCTTCAATTAACTGATCTTTTTAGAACAAAAGTAGGTTTTAAGTAAGGATGCTGAACATAGTATATGCAAATACATGTGCCAGCTTTTCAGCCATTTCTTATTTCTTATTCAAGCAAATTTCAGCCATTCTTATTTATTTACCATTCTTAAGAAGCTTTTACTAAAATTTCAAATGGTTTGATAAAAAAAATTAATTAAACACTAAATTCCTAAGTAATAATATTATTTTTCTGCTGTGACTGCACAAACTGATCACATATAGAAATAGATACTGGTCTACATTAAGAGATTTATATTTTTCCCCTACCATGATTTTATTCATCTCTTCAGATACATCTGTAGAGAATGTTCCATACTTTCTACAGCTTAGCAATGGGAGATTGCTTGACTGCTCTAGCAAAACAAATCAATTGCTTCCCTAACATTTGTGTCTGATCTTTTCCTCAGTCTTGCACCTTTGGAGAATGTTAGCCTAGATGTACAGAAGTGAAAAGCAGCTTTCATGGGATGGGACATTTTCAAAAACACACAGAAGTGTCCACATTGGGCCAGATCTAAACTCTCTCTCCCAAGATTTCATCTTCGCATGAAACCTCAAGTGGTTGCCTAAGGAAGAATAAAAATACAGTAGGCAAGATACTTCTCCCTCATGGACTTCCCAAGCTAGATGTGGTTTCCCTATATTAAGTAACTCTTTAGAGGTTGCCCTTCTGTGAACTCCTCCAGTGCCCCTTGAACTCAAGTAAGGTTTTATCATCCACAGCATCTGCTGACAAGCCTACTGCCCCTCCATCTGGTTTGTCTATCATGTGTATAACACGGGATAGAGTGACTAGTTGAACCACGTTGTCCATGACATTTGCTACAGGGGGTTTTGTTTGTTTGTTTGTTTGAAGCTTGCTAGTTTCTCGACCTCTCCTCTCCATCCATCATCTCTCTTCCAGGCTCAGGACTCCTGGCATGTTTAACTAAACCTGCAGTAGAAACTACTCTTCCTTTTTGGTCAGAGAAGTATCATAAGGATGAAGGTCTTCTATTTCCATATATTTGATTTTTTTTGGGGGTATTTGGAAAGATGAGTGGGAAAGCGAGGAAAGAGAAAGCGATTAAAGCCTAAAGCTTCCAGCAGCACCACCAGCAAACCCCAGACTACGTGCAGCAGCACAGTGACCCATCTTTTTGGTTTTTTTCCTATTACTAATACTCCTTAACAATGCTTGGGTTTTGATTCTGGGTGGTCTCAGAAATCTCCTAACCCCATTACCTCAAGCCTAGGCAGTATCAGCTGTTCCAGAACTCATTTTACACACAAAATCAAAATTGTTCCTGTTTTCCTGTTCTCACTTAAGTAATCCAAGCTTTCCTTCTATTTTATACATAAAAAAATAACACAATTACTGAAAAATTAACCTACAAACTACTTTACGAGAGTAGCTGATAGTGGTAAGTTTGGACAGATTAGGATCAGTTTGTGGAATTGTGCAGTAATTCCCCAACTGCATGAATCTGAGATGAAAATACATTGCATCTTGAAGTCAAACCACACACAAACACTGTGCCTCCTGTTAACTCGAGCACTTTTAGCTACATCCTTCACCCAGTAGGCGATCACACCTGAAAGCATCTTGGAAACATCAGGTCATGGAATTAAGAACACATTACTGTGCCATAAATGCAACAAGCATACTTCAGCGCTTATTCAAAGGGCACAAGTGGCTGTCTGCAATTCAACAGCCTTTGCAAAAGTAGAAGTATTTTGAACTTGGCCTCCCTTTCCCCACCCCAGTTAAATATTTTATCATATAACGCATTGGAATCCACGTCAGTTGATGTGTATCTGTACATACTGGGTTCAAAGGTGTGTATGTGTTTACATTTGCAGGACGTTTTTTCTAGAAGGGAAAAGAAAGAGGAAATATCATCCTCATTAGTCAACCTTCTTACTCTAGTTCCAGCAATCAGCTGCAGCAACTTTCAAAATTTTTTGTTCTGAGTCAGTTTCTGATAGCACACTCCCTGCCTGAGCAGACTGAAGCATGAGGAGGGCTCAGTCAATACCCTGAAGGGCAGAGCTGTGGGACAACTGGCTCTGCAGGAACCTCATGATATGCAATGAGGACAAAGTCCAAGTCCTGCCCCCAGGGCGGATCTAAACCCTGCAACGGCAGGGCAGGATGGGGAGCCAGGCCCTGAGTTCCTGCTGGGCTGAACATCAGTTAGCAGCAGAAACCAGCAACATCAGTCAACAGCACCCAGGGCCATACAAAATGGAGCATGACCAGAAGGACGATGGACCCGATCATCCCCTACTTCCCTCAGTGCTCATTACACTGCATCTACAACACTCCACTTTATCAATGTCTTTCCTGTTCTGGAGGGCACCAGACTGGAGATTGCAGCAAGTTAACTGAAGGTCACAGGGACAATCAGGGCTGGAAATCCTGAACTTGATCATCCAGCCTGTAGACCCTGGAGAAGATTTCTCCTGTTGGGTTTTATTTTGTTGTTGTGGTTTTTCCTTTTGTTTCTTAAAGATAACAGATCTCTATCATTTAAAAGAAACATGAAAAAAAAAATCATGCCTTTGTGTGGTTAAGCTTGGCTGCTCTCTAGCACTCTCCATTACTCCCCACCCTGCCCCATGTGGCGATACGATTTCATTTAACTGGCTCCAGTGACAAGATGAAAATGACCCTACAACCCTCTTGACACATACTTTATAGAAATATTTGAATTTGTTATTGCATTACCAATTACGTTCTGTGGTACTCAGAGCAGAGAACTCCTAATGCCACTTTGAAGGATACTATGAGTGCTCCAATTAGAGCTCAGATAGAACTGAAATTTCTGAAAGTGCTGTAACAGTAGTATTAATCACAGCTCAGGAATAAAAATGGCCAAACAGTTGGCCCTATGGTTTTATATGAAGTAGGATCCAGAGCTGTCCAGACAGCGTTCACCTGCACTTTCTGTAGATGTGACTATGATTGACAACTCCTATATCTAGGGAAAATTTTAAGAAGTCAGTTTCCCCTGGTATTTAAATATAGGAGCTCTTTCTACTAAGTTGTCTGTCTACAGAAAAGCTAACAACTTCAGGAATTTAGCAATAAAATACAATGTAAAATAATATACAGAAACATGTATGCAAGTTCACTAAGTTCAGAAGCTTATTCTTTTAGAAGTCCTTCAACTTCTAACCTGAGACACAAGCACTATTTTTTTTTAAATCAGTATCAAAAAATGCAGGTTTTCTTTTTACATTATCGTAACTCACTGCTACTCATCCAAATTGCTTTCCCCTCTCTGCTGCATTGTTTTATAAACTGTATTTAATTCTGGGATGTTAGAGCATTGATGTGCATCCTTAAAATGAATATAGGTGCCCAAGGTTTAGATGCATTCCCACGGGAAACCTAAAAGCTTACAAATACTTAACACAAAGTAAAAGAGCACTCAGAAAGTACTGTGAAGGCTTTTAGTAGTAATGGGTTTGTACTCCCTCCTCAAAAATTATTCCACAGATACTTTTAAAGTGTAAAACGATCAAAAACAAGGGCTTTGAACAAACCAACACCTTTCAGCATAAAGCTACTATAACCTCCTTCAGCAAATCATTCAGTTCTACAGCATAACTGCTTAAATTCCAATACAAAGCTATAAATCTGTGTTACCAGAGATACCTGAACTGCTCCGAACGAAACCAACACACACCAATGTTTTTTTTTTTTTTCCAGATTTGTTCAGGCGACTCCTGTACACTTGTAGGTATGGGTATACAACTCCAGAAGCTTTTCATGCTTTCAGCAGAATCATCTCACAGAACAGATAAATGGTAAAATCAAACACTATCAAGACTATGATCCCATAAAGGAAGTGTACATATTAACTGTTAAATTGTTCATTTTTTCTGCTGAGTAATCACAAACATTTCTCTTCATGACGAGAAACATCCTAGATAAAATAGAAAGATTAAAGAGCACCACACCCAACACTTCATAGACTTTATACTGAAGAGTTGGAAGTGAAGGTATGGTCCAAAGTCTGGAACATTTTATTGCCTACAACGGTTTCACTGCAACGATGTACAGCTTATGCAAATAAATGACATGACCATTTTACACTAAGCACAACAGCTTCAGAAGACTGATAGACTGTACTCTATTTTCGTTTTCTTTACCTCTGCATAACTCATCAGTATGAATAAAAGTTAAACATGTGAAACGCATGATCTTGAATTTGGATATAGCCTAAACAAAATAAATACAGCAAGGTCAATGTTTTGAATACAGCTATGCCAAGGAATATTAACTGCTGTAAATATTACTCATTTCTATGAAAACGTCCATAGTAAGAAGAAAGTTTCCACACTTAAAGTCATAGGAACATTTCTAGAGTCACTCTGAAGTCAGGGTGCCATACTTTTCCATTTCAAAGGAAGTGTCACTAAGGAAACTCAGTTACAACAATTACAACCACACGTGTGAGAAATGTTATTTCCCTGGATATAAGAACAGAAAAAAGGTGGCATTCACTGTTCTAATTAAATTTTGGTTAAATGGTTTGCATTTCAGTTTTCAAGACCCACATGTTTTTTCTTCCTTTCATCTCAACTTGAATTCAAAGATAGTTTCTTAAGCCTTTATGTCCAAGTCTTTGGGGTGATTGATGCTGTAGCCACACAGGTACAAGCTGAAGACCTGACACAGTATAAGTTTAGGGCTAACTACTACCATAGTTCTTGCACTGAAGATCTGGGCT
Organism: Merops nubicus; assembly: GCF_000691845.1. Lineage (NCBI taxonomy): Eukaryota > Metazoa > Chordata > Aves > Coraciiformes > Meropidae > Merops > Merops nubicus. The sequence goes on along the minus strand of NW_008583656.1, from coordinate 58,672 downwards.
TTCATCCAGTTCACAACTTTCTATTCTACAGGAAATAAAAAGGCAGGAAAGGGTGGTCCCGTGTTGTGTGTTTGGGGTGTTTTGTTTTGTTTTGTTTTTTTTCCCTCAGTCAAATTAGAACTAGTTTTTTCAACTCATTAAAATGTGTGTTTCATGGAAAAAAATAAACAGTACAGCAAATTCAGGTTCAGCTCCATCATGCACTCTTATTAAGCATGAAATTCTTGACCAAAAATGTTTTCAAGGAGATACAGTAACTCTGCAAATGTATTAGATATGGAAGAAGATCCAGGTATGACTTCTTCAGTGTTATCAACAGCAAACACCAGCTCTGAGCTACCTCACCACACACTGAGTTGCACCGTCTCCCTCTGTAACACTGCAACCCAAATTTCTGGTCAATCTGTCTCTCTATCTTGACTCTGCCTCCTTTGAGCAAAATAGGGCAGTTCTTTCCAAGGGACAAAATTGGATAAGTCCCAGGAGAGTATCTCATCATTACACCTCAAACTTCCAGGTAAGTCTCTTGCCAGACAGTTCACAGATCTGAGAACTACTGTCAAATCAACCCTAAAAAATTAGTCTTGAGAGGTGGTACTGCTGTCACAATTAAAGCTCTCAAAAAAAATAGATTTCTAGGAGCACTGACAACAATATTCCACTCAAAACATGGAACATTTTCAGTGTTTTCCGTGCCAACTGCTTTCTTCAGTGACCTGTTTGGCAGTGATAGCATTCAGCCCATAGAACAGAAATTTCACTTCACCGTTGTTGACCCTACAGAAGAAAGCAGCCTGAGCAGCAAACACAAGTGTAATGAGGAAACCCAGCATATTCCCCCGGACCAGATAGGAAGAACACGAAAGTAATGAAAATCCATCAACTTATATTAAAAGAAAAAAAAAAAAAAAAAAAAAAAAAAAAAAAAAAAAAAAAGTCTCCTTTTCTAATTAGAAGCTAAAAGCTGCAGTTATTTTCCTACCACATGAAGAATGGGAAGCTGCTAAAGGACTGAACATAGAACTGGAAGAGGCTACATCTGCGTTCAACCTCTCCCTGCTACTGCCTCACTGTTGTTTTCAGCAATGCTGTTGTACCTGCACATTTAGTAGTTGCACCCGAAAGGACAAGGGATTCAACTTCATCCCTGAAGGGAGGCAGTGGCATTATTGTAATCCAAATTATGGGCTAAAGAAGATAAGTACTACACGATGCTTTGTGTTTGGCTTAACTTGGTGGTAGCAGGCTTCCTTTTCACCAGGCCCTAAAGGGAAATGGTTGCTAAGTGGCTGATAGGTGTGATATGGCAGAGAGTGAATCCTCATGCATGCTTAAAATTGTTCATGTTAGTATAACAGGTATAATAGTTCATTCTTATTTAAGCCAGAAGAAAACCCCAAGAAACATATCCTGCTCCATATGGACAAAGAGATGCAAAATACATGCTTACAACTGCATCACTTAGCAACTACTTCATTTTCTCAGGCTCTCTTTTAAAAGTCTCTAAACTTTGAAAACATAGGGTTTTTTTGTGGTATTTTAAATTCAGAAAGTAGTATATCTGAAATGAAACTGAAGGCCTGTTTCAAAAATTCTGCTTCTGAAATGCATGAACACAAGGATGAACATAGCTGATAACAGTTGTTACTTCTCTCCAGCTGGCTCTAGTTATATAAAGCTTTATGCTACGGAAAGCACAGCATTCAAAATTTTCCAAGATTGTTTTTTGCTTTAGGAAATTATGAAAAATAATTGAGTTAAAGGAACATTAGATCAATAGATAAAACAATCCAAAAGTTAGAAATATCAGGGCTAGAGTCAGAGTTCTGTTACTTCATCTCATGCACACACTTAACCCCACCTCAGCAAGACTTCTCCAGCAGGGCTGCCCGTTTGCTCCATCAGGTTTACACCTCACTTAGCACACGGGAGTGATGAGTGAAGGAGTACAGAGCAGCAGCAAGTTGGAGGCCTTATCCAAAACCAAGTTCTGCAAGGTGCTGAGGTACTTCCAGCCATCCTTGGACAATTTCTGTGTTTCATTCAAGATCTACTTTAAACATAACCCTGGAATAATACGATTAATAGAAGCCAAATATTTTTATTTGATATTTACTGAAGGATGAAATTAATTTAGTAAATTCAACATCAGGACTCAGAGGCTTGGGACACCTTCAAAAAAAGGTCTGCTATTTGGGATTAAGACGTTTAATTGTTTCTAATTTTTTTTGCTCTTTTTACATTTTCATCTATTAAAGCACCATTTTTTAGATTTATTAGTATTATTTAATAAGATTCTTTAAGTGGTTACCTCATTTTACAGATTTTATTTTTCCAGATGAAGTAAATAATTTGCTTGAAAGACGAGACAAATTTTAATTATGCCATCCATCTGATTGTTCAGGCTGCCCCCTTTAAAACTGCTAACTGGGATAACACATTCCATCAGAATAGAAGTTTGGTGTCTGCTTAAGCAAACTCCCACTTTTAACTCCATGGCATGATTTTTACTAAGAACCCTTCCACAGCTGGAAACAACTGGGTGTGTCACCTCTAAAGAGCTGGGTAAGGAAGTGCTTAACATTTTAAAATAGTAACCACGCTGACAGCTGAGAGTCACTAAGCTCTTATTACATTCTTAGTTTGACAGAACTAAAAAAGTATTAAGACAACCTTGAATTACTATTAAAAAAAATTAAAATAAAAAACCAAGCTGATTGGCTTTAAAATCAAATAAAAAAAGCTGATGGGCTTTAAAAAAAAGCCCATCCTGTAATTAAAAATAAAAAGATCCTAGGCTAAAAAAAAATAATTCAAATATCCTGAAATAACTGTAGAGGAACAGATGCATTTACACAATTAACTAGCTACGAAACAAGAAGATATGCATGACCGCTGGACAGAGTATGTGACAAATAAATCCATCTTTACGGGAACACATGACTGTACTATACCACTGAGCAATAACTTTTGCAGCTTTACAGAAAGCCTAAACTATAAATCTCAGACATTAATCCACACTCCCATTTTCATTGGCAGAAAAAAACCCATCCATGGTAGTGTATTTTTTCCACATCAGTCGACTACTAATCTCATCACTGATCTGGCAAAACATAAGGTTTGCAAAGCTCTGAACAGCAACCAGTAATTTTAACCATCCCTCTTCACACAAACTTCTAAACAATGAAATTTTAAGGAGCTTTTTCTTTGCAAAAAGGATAATCACATAATCACTTGGAACAGAATCTGTTTTTTTAAGAGGATTCTTGCCTCTCCTTACCCAGACACTAGTAGTAATTACAGGGGAGATTTCATGTTATGCCTGTGCATCATCTCAGTTGCAATAGAAAACAAAATGTAAGTTAAAGTGGCCACCTCCTTTACCAGATAGGAAGATTATTTTCTTAGTACAGCTTCTGGCAAGTCATGAGAAACAGAGGGTCTTCACCTTAACTCAGGTAACACAAAACCACTACACCACATTCAAATGAAGAGTTTGTTATCTCCAAATGGCTTGGCATTGTTGTTGTTAACACAGAAACACCACCAAGTGAAGGCAGAACAAAAGCCAGCGAGCACATTCAGAAACGAGGAGAAAAAAGTTTTCCTGCTGTAGGACAGAGCAGTAGTCTGAGATGCCAGCAGCCTGAAGACACATGATTTTCCACAGGGTAAGAAGGAGGAGGTACCACACAACTGCCAGGCAGCAAAGACAGGAGGAACAGAGGGAACACCTCTTCAGAGAGCACACCATCCTTAGAGGGGAGGTGTTCCTTCCTGCAGGACCTTCCCACTGGGGTAATTCAGCAAGTCTACAGAAGGCCAAGCATGGCAGGAACAAAGACACAACCTCCCCACCAATGTCAGAGACTAGTTTTGCTCTGACATAAAATGAGAACTCTCCTTAGCAACAGGAACAGACCCACCTGTTAATGGTACGGTACCTTGCTCTTATCTGTTTGCCACACTGCAGGCAAATCAGGCATCTTCTTATGCCCTCTAGCACCTACCTGTATCCTACCAGTGCACTGCTCTCAGCAATCTCAGCCTACAAAGCTGACTGCTTAAGCCACAGTTTATTTAACCCACTTTGGGTAGATACAAAGCACATGCTAACAATGGTGCAACAGCAGAACACAGCAATACTGCTGGGGTGTCAAAATACACACTGCTTCAACCACATGCTAATGTTATCCTGCACAACCTAGAGCAGCTGCTTTGAGATGTGGGCAATCAGCCTCAGGCGACAGCAGAAAAATTAATTTGCTTAGGAATGCCAGGAACCCAAGAGGTAAATATAATCTTCTAGAAAAAAACAGCACCTAGAAACATTTTCCCTCTTTGTGACACAAAATTATTTACCTCTAATGCAGAAACTAAGGTTAATGGGCTAACACGAAAGCAAGACATCATATTGCATATCCCTTTTCTGAGGCCTGGAAGCCTACAACTTTTGAAGAAATTTGCAATTCCACTTCGATATATGAAATCACTTATTTCTATTAAATAATAATAGTATTAAAAAAAAAATATCAGACAGAGCTCCTGATCAGACAAGATTTATCTCCAGACACACAAAGGGCTTATTCTGGAAACCCTCTGAAGACGAGCTTGCCCTCTGGGTAATCAAATGATGTGTAATTAACTTTTCAATGGAGAGAGCTGTCTTTGTATAACTTATTTCCTTCATTTCTTGTAATAAAGCTTTCCTCCCATCCCTCTCCAAACTCCTAAACACATCAAAGTATGCCAGTATGGTTACATTACCACTTTACAGTGTGCTCAGATACAGAAGTTTTGAATTAGTCTCTAAGCACTTTACGCACACTGTGGAACTGTCATATGACAGATAACGTGGAAAATCCAACTTATATTTAAAGAAATTTAAAAAGCATGGCTAGATGGCTGGCAGCTCTTCGACTTTAACCCAGACCCCTTACAGTTCTGTCCACAGGAAGTGCTCAATGGTTAAATCTGCCTTTTTTTTTTGAAGACGCTCATTAATCCATTGCCAAGTAGGTATGATGCAAAACCCCTACTGCCTTATGATGACTTCAAATTCCAGACTTACTCTCTGCTCCCAGAGCTGAGAAGGGACCTGGCAGAGCTTAGAGGATCCCCAAAACCCTTGCTTACAGACCCACTGGATGAATTTCATGGCTGACCTCACTTTGGTTAATGTATGGACAAGCTGGACAGCATGCTTTGCACAACAGTTTGCTAATCTGACCTCCCCGGGGTTTCAGTTTGTCACTATTAACACCGTTGATGACCAGCTCCTGACTGCCTCCAACCCTTCCCAGCTATACCCTTGGAACAAACCTCCACCAAAATACCTTTAGCAAGAGTTTTGGGGATAATTAAAGCATAGGAGAGGTTACCAACCTCCCTGGCTTTCAACATGATGTAGAAACCAGGAGAGAATGCCAGCACCCTGGAAGCGTGCCAGGTCCCTAAACACCACATTAGCAAGAAATTATGTTTTGGGTATGAGTCAAAGGTTGGAAGACACATTGCCATCTCAAGTATCAGGCCTCAAAACAGCACAAACTTTCATTCTGAAACCAGGCAGAGCATATATCAACATGCTGCCACCCAATCCACCCTACAAGAGATTTCCTTCTAATTAAAGCAGTTGTGTCACTTCACAGTATTTTTTTTTTCCCCTTGCATTTACAGAAAAATTACTGCCTATTCTTCTTGGACAAAACTGGTAACTGATGGTAGGAATGAGTTCTTAACATTTAACCTGATAGGTTTCCAACAAACCTCACTAAAGCTGCCTTTTTTTTTGATACTCAATATATTCACCCTTTGGACCTACACAACAAAAACAGCTAATATTGTAACAAAGCAAGACGCCTCTAGACAATTTTTCCACAACACATTTATCTTAAAACACCTGTTCAGTATCTGTACAGTAAAGCTCCACCTTAATCTGTCAGAAACCAGTAATAAAAATCCTATTAGAGCAGTCCTGTAATTTGAGAATCCACTATTATATTTCAGAACCAAACCACTGCTATTTCATAGGAAAACTTCTCTGTAAACACGCCACTTACGCTTTGTGCAATTCAGTCCTTGATTTATACCCACCTCACCTCCCCACCCTTCCAAGGAGACGGGACATTAGGTGACAAACACCTGACTAACGTTAGGTTCCTTTAGAAACAGGGAACCCAAGCCTCAGAGCCATTCAGATAAATATCAGAAGTACCACCTCAGCCTTTCAGATTTTACCTCCATAATCTTAAAGCATAATGGGAATTGATGCTTTTGATATCATTTAACTGTTAATTTTGCTCCAAGTTTAAAATAACCTGAGCAGTTTCCAGCTCATATATTAAACACTGTAAATATTAATTAACAATTAGTTTGCTTCTAAAGCATAATAATACTTCACTTTTCAAGTTAAATCTTATCTAACAGTTCTAACAAGGCTTAAACCCTCAGCACAGTATTCAGAACTGCTTGTACCAGATTAAAAGATGAATTTTCCATAGGCAAACAAAAAAAAAAAAAAAAGACTGAAACAGCTTTGAGGGAGAAGGGGAAAGAGAAAACAAAACTACAAAACTTACTTGACTGTAACTCGACTGGACAAATCCTGAAGATCTCCTGGGTGAAAAAGCTGAGCTTCTTTCAGTCCAATATTTTCACACGCTTTCAGAAAAACATTTATATTATCCTGTGAAGAGAAGTAGAAAGCAGTTGCTCGGTTAAAAGCACTAAGCAGGTTTTGCAAGATGATTACTGCAAGCTTTTAAATGTCAAAGTCCAGCTCACAGAAATAATACTGCAAAAGCAATCTTCTGGATCATAAACGCCGGTGGTTCCTCACGCACATGGGCAGGCTGGGCTGCGATCTCGGTGACTGAGGGCTACGTTAACGATTACCTGGCATAAGGCAGTGGCGAGCCAGTAGGCAGCAGCTTCCACTTTGATGTCAGCTCTGCTCAGCAAACAAACGCCCTCTTCCCAGCTTTGCACGACAAGCCTCACCTCTTGCCTTTAAAAATAACTCCAGCTACTGACATTCACCACCCAGAAACTCTTGGCAGGGGAGGAAGAAGAGGAGGGACGCGTTGTTTCTATGCTCACAGACCGAGGAGGGAATGCTGCACCTGGCGTCTGGGTTTGGTTGCTGAGCAAAGCTCCGGAGACAGAAACCAAACCGTATTCAGCTCTGCTGTTTCCTTACTTGGGGGGGGGGGGCTTCCCCCCTCTGTTTTCCTCCCTTTCCTCTCCACCACCTCCAGCTCGCACCCACAGAACAAAATGTAGGTGCGGTGCACGAGAGCACCCACAGGCTGCACCTGCTGCAAATCAACCGGCTCATGAGGTTAAAAAAATCTAACGATACAGAGATTACACAACTTGTGATCTCTTTCCACCTCATAAACAATAGGCAATAGGCAAGAAATTCCTTCTCGTTAAGGCGGAATGCTATCAACAACAAAAGAATGTGCCCTCTTGCGCACTTGCTCCCTTCGGCTGGAAGCCACAGGAAAAGGTACACAAAGTTACTGAATTCACAAGCTACGCACAGCTCTGTCACTCCACGGGTCTGCAAATCACACTGCTGGGACTAGACTTCCACGGTGTGGAAGAGATCCACTTGAGAAATTTAATACACTTTAGACTTTTTTTTTTTTTAATTTTATTTTGACACTATCACTGGATGTAACAATTATTCCATCATTCAAAATTTATTTTAAAAAAAAATCCAAAAAGAAAACAGCTGCTTCTAATATAGCCTTTAAATAGTAAAACAAACACAAGAATCCCCACAACCTTCTGTTCTGAAGGTCTCTAGGATCCTAGTATTTCTTATCAGTTTGTAAACATGGCTTAATTCAAGAAAAATATTTGAACAAGGTATTGCCTGTGCAGACTGTGGGCTCCATGTTACCACATCCAAAAGACCCCAAGTGTCTCACATTATGTCCCAATTCCTGATGTACAGTGTGCTATGGTGGAGGCCATTCTTCTGCAGTAGGACACAACATGACAACAATGAGGGACACAAGGTGACAGCAGATAAGAGGAGGGGACTGGGAAGGATGGAGAACAGACAACTTTGTCTCTGCCTGTGGACTGGCTCCCACAGTGCCCAAGGGGCTGCCTGCACAAATGGCCAAAGCAGAGCTTCATGCTAGGGAACGCAACCGCAGCTTTTCCTTTCCATTCAATACAGGGAAGGCTGGCTAGATCTGTCAGTTTTATTTTGAATTTATTTGAATGTCCCATTGCCACCAAAACCCTAAGGACTTCAATAAGCACCGTTTCTTCTGCATGCAAGAGGCCACATGTTAAGATCCCACTGCGAGAAGAGGGAACGACTTGATAAACAACAAAATGCATCCAACTATCAGGTCAGAGTTCTGGGGTCTGGAGGGTCCAAGCAACAGGCAGGTAAAGGCAGAGGAATAAAGCAACAGAGCAGATGAAACAAGCAGCTGCCAGGTAGCAGAACTGACACCAAGATCAAGACAACATGCCCTGATTAGTCTGACCAACAGCCCAAACTCAGAGTAAACTCCCAAACCAATAGGTTATGTCAGCTGAACTGCAGAAGATGAGCACATTGTGCAGCTAAGCAAGGAAGAGTCAGAGATCTAGAGAAATGAATGCTGCCTACATCCTGAGTGCAACAAAAACAGAGCAGAGGAGTTGCTCATCAGTGGCTGCTCAGCTGCGCAACTACTCTGCTGTTGGCACATGAGAGAACTAATTTTCAAGGTGTTGCAGCAATTAAACCTACCAAACATGACCCTTCTGATAAGTAACACCTAGCGCCCCTGGATATCATCGCTGACAACACTCAAGACCTTCAGAGAAGGGTCAGAGGCAGGGAGAAATAACACTGGAAGCAGAACACGGCCATGGTACTCACTGGCATGCTTTATAAAACAGCTAAAAATCATCTCTCCTCTGGTCAGGGCCTGGAATTAACCCCCAAGGCATCAAAAGATGACATCTGAAAGGCTGTTGCTCATGTTTGGATATTGACACAATTAGGTATCTTTTCAACAAATAAGCACCTCTAAATACTGTCCTTGCTTACTTATTCTTGACCATCCCTAATCATTGTAGCAAATCACTGAAGCTACAGGTCTCAAAATAGCTAGCACTCCTTTTAAACTCTATCAGAAAAGTGAACCTGAAAAGGAATTTTAAGTAGAACCACAGAAATAAGCAGGAAAAAAAAAAATTACAAGCTATCAACCTTGCAATTAGATTTATCATTATAAAATGTGAACAGGAACATTACTCAGTGATTAATGCGTTCAAATATAAAGTCATCACACTATTCTTTTTACCAATATAACTATACTTTAATAAGATTAGTGGTTGTTATTACTCGAGCTTCAAAGGGTATATATTGCAACCTGAATCTCATCATGTTCCACAAAAATGATTCTTTTTAAAGATTCACAACTCAAAAGCCTGGAGAAACAACACACCAGACCTATCTCTTACAGACCACAAGTCACTCAAGTAGTGTGTTTGAGAAAAAAAAAAAAAAAAAAAAAAAAAGAAAAAGGTTTCATGCTTGTGTCCACAACTCCCCATGCCACTAAAGTGTTCACAGCCTCTCCAAATGAGGGCAAGCCATTTAAATTCAAGATAGATTCAACTTAGCAGAGTTGCAGAAGAGAAGTATAATGATGAGGGAAGACAAGGGACTTATGTAATGTAAGAACTAGAGAAGTAGGTTCTGTTCTAGCAACTAAATGGAGCGCGAGAGGCAATGCTGCTGCCATCTACCAGCGCAGGGGAAGCAAAACCAGAAAGGGAGTGAAGAGCTGCCCCTCCAAAAGCAAGGTTTTGTGGTCAGGTGGATCAAATACATTTATGCAAAAAAACTAAGGTTCCTGACCAAAGAGAAAGCTCCTGAACTAACAGGGAAATGGGGACAAAAAACATCCAGATGATTTTAATACAGAGTCTGACCAGTGCATATCCTCGAGCATCTGAAGTTAATTCTAACTTCACAGAATTACAGGTTTTAAATCACAACAAATATAAAGCCTGAAGTCTTAACCACAAAATTCAAGTGCAATTCATTTCTAGTACATTATTACTACTTCTAAATGTTTTGGTGGGGAAGCTGGAAGGAGACTGCGGGGGGCAGCACTCTGGCTCCCTGGGTGGAGGGGTGGGGGGGGGGGAGGGGGGGAGGGGGGGGGGGGGGGGGGGGGGGACCCCCTTTTCCCCCCCCCCAGACAGCATGCATGATGAAACAGCAGAGCATTTCAGATGCTCCCAGCACAGCCCAAGTTTCCCACACCCCAGACAGACTTACACTAACTGCACAACACAGAATGCTGACTAAGTACAACCATTACTGTTCAGCATTTCATTTTTGCCTCAAACTTCAAAGTAAACCGCACCCAAAAACTCTGCAGAGTCTTAACGTGAGAGAGACGGAGCTGGCAGTGGGAAGCAGGTCATCCACGAGCAGGATTTAAATACCACCATTCAGGGAAACAACAAACAATACCACACACTTTGAGGCATGTGCCTGCCTTTCTGGTCCCCATGGGGCATCACTAGCCACAAAACTTTCTCTCTGCCTGGTGCTAAAGCATCCCCCTCTAATCAATGGTGAGAAGGAGCCAAGATGCTGTGCCTATATCGAAAGTGAGACTATAGTCCATGCCTTCCCTCCAATGCCCTATCAGACCAAGGTTCCCTTTCTCACTCCTGTAGCCTCATGGACACACAGAAAGATCCAAGTCTTTCCTGCCCTTCTTTGCTGGACCTCACTGCTGCTGCTGCTCCTAGGCAAGGGGCAGAGGTCTGTACCAGCACCCTGCACCTCCAGCAGATGAAAAGAGTAGGCAGTGCAAGGCTGCTGCTGCAGGGCTCCTCACACCCATCACTATCCTCCAGAATGCAAAGAAGGAGCCAGTCAGTTTATGAAAAAAAAGAAAGAATATGGACACCTTCCTTTAAAAAAAATAGCAAATTTTAAAAAGAAATTTAAAAATAAGGATCATGACTGGCAGTGGTGCTGTGTTTGTACTTGTAATCAACTCCTAACATATGTCACCATGACAAGATCTTGAGACAAAGCTGAAGGGTGACTATGAAAAGCAAGACAAACACACAGCACTGGTGAAGTGGTGGTGGTACACACCTTAAAAAAAGCAAGTACTTCTAAAATTGAAAAAAAAAATAAAAAATATGAGCAACAGGGAAATGAGAAGAAAGACAAACACAGATTCAAAACGAGTCAAGAAAGAGCTGACATTAAGAAAGAAAAACAAACAAAAAACCACCCAACAACCTGAGAAAGGACATACAGTATGGAAAATACAAAAAGAATTTTAAAAAATCTATGAAGTGAAAGAGCATGAAGTAAAAGGTAATTAAGAAGAGAGGCCTCCACACAAGAATGTACAAATACCCTCTTATTTTGACTACTTATGTGCAAGACAACAGCACATTAAATTCAACTTCTATGTTTCAGCGGCAATTTAATTAAAAAATAAATCCCTCATTATCATTATTATCTGGGTGGGGCAAGAATATTAATTTAAACAAGCATGTAAACGTCTCTGCTTTCTTTAGGGCGCAGCCGTGCTGTGTGGTAAACCTGTCTCCCCCACAGCTAACTGTTTCTCCCAAGCCCTGTGCAAGCACCAAAACACAGCAAGACCTCGACCTCGTAGGCATACAAGTTATGGCACATCTTTCAAGTCACTTAGCATCTGGAAGAAAAACAATTTAATTAACATGCTGGTTTTCTGCTTTTCCTGGCTGCATCAGCCAATAGATGAAGGCAGTCCATTGTCTCTTACTCTCATGCAAATAGCCCGTTTCAGCTAAAAAAAAAAACCTCAAAAAAACCCCAAAAACACAAAACCCTACACCAAACACAGATATGAGGGGCTTTTTTTTTTTTTTTTTCTCCAGAGTACAAAGGAGAAGGAAAGGAGCATCATTTCCTAATGGCATCCAATGCTCCCATGACTATATACATATTTTCATGGAAGTATTACAGCACCATCCATGTACTGAAAACAACTTCTGGCACCCAGTCAATTTCCATGCTCTCAAAAGAAAAAAAAAACAAAAAGAAAAATACCCACTCATACCTACAGTGCCTAGCAACAAAAACTTTTGACATTTTAGGCAGAGAGACTGATGCTTTTTTTTTTTTTGGCTCGAGAATTCTGAAAAATCATCTGAACAGATCATATTTAACAGACATGGGTTTTAGTACTACATTTATGAAGACATTTGGAGTCATCTGGAAAGCTTACACAGTCTCCTTCAGCTCTGCATTCATGACAAACCCTCCTCATTGGCAGCAGCATCCCCTTAACTAAGGGCTTATTTCCATTACAGAAACAGGCATTTTTTTTTTTTTTATACGTGAAACATGTTTTCCATAGATGCAGCATTATGCCAACCACCAAAGCCTGCTCAGATCAGCATAATGCAAAATTTAGAGCTGCATTTTGCAGCAGCATCACTGCACAGCTATGTGTTGTTTATATTCAGAGGTGGGGTAAGAAAGGAACCCAGAGCAGCAGCTTGTTGAACAAGTTGGGTAAGTTGTTCCTCCTTGGAGGTACGTTTCGGTGATTAGTGCTGGCTGTGGGTGCAGCGTGGGGGCAAAGAGGTGAGGGGGGAGAGCTGGGAATGGGCCTGAATAAACCTTTGCGGTCTGACCACAGACCTGGGAGCCAGGAACTCCCAATTACCACTTGGGCCTTCCACGACAGGATGCTCAGTGCCCATCACCCACTCATCCCGCCTGCAGACTGTGATCCCAGCTCCCACAGATCTCAGTATTTCTGAAGCTCTGAAGGCTGCTAATGGGCTTGACCTTGAACCAAAGGAGGACTGGGTGCAACAGCTAAACTATTTTTTCCCCCCCTCCCTTTTTGGGCCCAAAACTAAAAACAGTAATTAAAATAATCATCCTGCAGGCATAATTTGACTTGGAGTGACCTCAAGGCTTCTGTTCAGTAAATTATCCCATCTATAACAGCATGCACAGAACACTGCATTGGCCAAAGATCAGAAATGGTGCTAATTGCTTTGCCACTCCCCTCTCTGTGCCCTTCGCTGTTTTTCCATTGAGTGAAACAATAAATTACTGTGCTCCTTGACACAAGGATTCCCTGCCTCAGCTCTACGCACGACTGCAGACACCAACTCTTCAATGATTCACTTCCAGCTTTCCTCTCAAAACGCAGGTGCTCCTGCTGCCAGAATGCAGGAACTAAACTTTCTCCATAAGCTCTCCCCCTTATCTTTATGTTCCTAGTATCCACAATCGTAAATCATAGCCAGGAAGAGTAACTTTCCTCTTTGCTGCTATAACTCACAGGTCTCACCAGAGCTCAACCATTACGGAAACTATGTTCTAAAGCAGCCTTAGCCAAGAAGCATTTTGGCTTTTGGACAAAAAGACCCACTCATCCTCCAAATCCCACCTCTATCTGCAATGACAGCAGCTGCTCATGGGCCACTGTAAGACCAAGGTGTGTGTTGAACGACCTTCCCCAGCATTTATTCCTCAGCTCCTGGCACTGCCCACCACCATGCGTGATAGCCAGCAGAAGACCCCTCTGTCCAGTTTACCTCATTGCCTGCAACCTCTTGCAGCACTGAGCTCTGCAGTTTTTTTCCAACAGGAATGATGGGATTAAGGAAAACACATAACAGAAATTAATGGGTTATTTTGATACAGGACTTCTAAGTTTACAGCTTTAAGGTGCTTGACATGGGAAGGGGACCAACTGTCCCCAGTGACTCAAAGTCCCTCCCAGATCCATGTCTCTTACTGTGCTACAGAATAACCTTCACCATGCCATTACAGCCTTGTATTACAGCAACAACATGTACCAAACGAGCCTTTAATTGACAGAGTGAAGATCAGGCTGTAAGGTGTCTCTTGGATGCCACTGCTACCAAATAAGGCCAGCTGGAGATGGGGAAGGGCAAAAGTACAGCAAGTGAGCACCCTGGGCAGACATGCCTCGTTAACAGAGAGCTCTCTGCACTTCCCAGCTTCATTACATTTTGGATGAGACAAAGGGAATTTAGCTCACACACTTACAAGCATTCTTACTGTAAAGAAAGTATAGGCTCAGAAAGGCAGTGTGGAATAACCCTCCCAGGTTATTTCCATGTTTAGACAAGCCTTAACTTTCCCACCAGTTACTTGCATTCCAGGCAAAGTCAAGGAAGAGGGGAAAAAAAAAAAGTCTCAAGTGGTGTGCTTTGCACCCTAAACAATTTATAAAAAACAGACTTTACAAGCAAAGCGTGTAAAAACACTCCCATGCCAAGTCACCCCAATGCACAGAACTGAAATGACAGTAATCCACTTAAAGGTGAAACTCCCCTGAAGCCTAATGAGTAATAGAAGTAAAGGCCTCTTGTTCCTGAAAGATTGAAAGTTTTGACAGAGCTCACTCCCCCCCTTTTTTTATTTGTAAACAAGCTCTCTGATTTTTTCACACAAGTTAACAAGATGGTATAGGTGAAATTCAGCCCCTCTGCACCTATGACTTGAAATTAAGAATCTGCCTCCTATCTTCAATTCATGTAGTCCCTGATTTTTAGACAGTCATTTAGGATTTCATTCCTCTTCGAAGAGAATTTGGAAGGTTCCTGCAACTTTGCTTCCTTCAGCAGCCAGACACTGTTTGATACCCAAGAGATGTAGCATCCTACTAACCTATTTAATCATTGCTGCCCTACAAGGGCTCATCCCATGGCGTAGAGAAGCTCCCAGTGCACACCCAGATCAACAAGTGGGTTTGCAGATGATCTGCCTTAGTGCCAGGCTTCCTTGTGTCTCCATCCCATCCTCACACCCCACAGAAAGCCAGAGAAAAACCACCAGAGCTGCAGCATCTTGGCACCCTGTATTCCACAGCCTTTGGTGCTGGCATCGTATGTAATACTCTTTTACATACCTCTCTGGAGGAGGGTGACTCAGCACGGGCACGCGGGCGCGGAGGTGTTGAGGCAGGCGTTAAAAGACGTGGTATGAGGAGCTTGCGCCACACAGCAGAGCGAGCAGCTTAGCTGGACTTGACACCACAGGAAGAGTTAGCACCTCTGCAACTCATACCTACTTTCTTAGGAAATCAGTAAGTATGTGACAAATCAGAGAGAAAAGCATTGTAGCACCCAGCTGATGAAGATTTAACAGAGATACAGACTGGCTGCTACAAGAGAACTCAAACCCACACTTCCTTGGCAAAGGCAGGCGAAATCAGATTATCGACGTCACAAGTATGATTTAAGGTGTGTACCTCTTCTACGTGGTTGACATTCTTTTTCCAGTTAGGAAGGAATGTTTCTTTACAAACACAGAAACAGTCATCAGTTATTTAAGGAAATAAAAATAGCATGCAAATAACTGAGTATACCGCAGCCTACAGCTGATTAAGTTGATAAATGGAAATTTTTTGCAGCTCGTTTGGCAACCGTATTTATGTATTTACTAAGTGCTGGCACATTGAGGTAAAAAAAGGTGATACATCTTCAGAGCTTTGGTTTAGGGCAGGAATGAAAAATTTCCATGTTAGAAAGTTCTTGCTGCCAATCATACTTACAGTTAAGTTTACAAGAATTTTTCAGTTCATTAATTAGCATTTTTACATCTCTTCCCTAGAAGCACTGGTTTGAAACACAATCTCATTTGAAGCATCCCCAAAATACTACTTTCAATTCACAGAGAGGCACCAACATGCACAGCACTTGCTGTCCCTTGACAAGAGACCAAGGCGAGTAGTTGAACCACTGTTTCTTGGGGTCTGCACCCATATAATTTCTCTCCACTTATGTCTCCTAGATACATTTAACTTCGTCACCACCCACCCAAAACCCGTCAAGTTCAACCCAGCATTTGGGTTTCATTCTGCCTGATTGAAGTCTTGCGCAGCTACTAAAAATGTCACAAAGAGTTTGCATCAACCTCCCTTTTCCCCACACCCTACATTTCAAAGTGTTTAGGCAGCAACAGAAAACAATTAAAGGAAATTCAGAGCTAAGGCTGAAAAGTACCATATGTTTTCCAGCAGAAGGGCACAAAACATCAGTAAACCACAGCTGAGATTACATACTCCCACTATCAGGTATTGAAAGACTGAACAATGTCATCTCTAACTATTAATAACCACACTTCCCTTCTAGCAGACAAGCCTCTTTTCTTAATTGTCTAACAGAGGTATTTCCATATAAGCCACGTTTCTCTTTCCCATCAGACAGCAGAAAACATACCAAAAGTGATTTATAGTTCCACATACATTCCTATCAGGCATCACTCCTGACATTTGCTAATTTATAGGTTTAGGTTCTCAAAACTCCCGTCAGACTTCCTTTTTCTGGTTTGCAGTATAGTCTGTAACAGAACTAGACTAAGTCAGAATCCCACCCTTACCCCACTCTGACCTACTGACTTCATCAAAACTCCCTCTGCCTACACTCTGCTACCTTGAGATGTAGAACTGAAGTCATGGTTAAGAGCTCTTTGTGATTGTACTCTGATAACTCCCATTTTAAAAACTTTTAATATAAGTCTTGCCTCATTTCTAAAATGCTTTCTCAATTTAGAAAGACAAAAAAATAAACCCAGTTTGTTTTTAAGTAGTGTTTTTCATCCCTCAGTCTGTTTGCCCATCATGTTCCCAAATTTAAAGCAACATCTGCTTAGGACTTTGAAGTAATGGCAACTGAAAATACTGAATTTTGCAAAGAAGACACACAAGCTGATTTGCAATTGCATTTTTTGTAGCACTGAGAAAAATCTCACTCAAATTCATTAAGTAAGAAATTTAACACATTGTTTATGGTTACATTTGAAATACCATGCTGTATCACTTCCCAGGTGAAAAGATATTTTCTCAGACTAATATAAATTCTTTTACATCCAGAAAACTTGTTTGAGCACTTCAGCTGGACCACTGATCAAAGAAAAAAAAAGTACTCCCTCCCATGTAATTGTACTTGTCAGAACAAAACCAGATACTTAAGGTGTATTCTAGTCACCTGCTTTGTAACAGTCAGGTAGAAGTCATCTTCTGGGACAAGCACTGTAAAAATCTGAAGATGTTACTGCACCTACTTAAAAGAACATAGTAAACATACAGTCGTAGTTTTTAATCAGTATTTAATCAAACTGTATCATTTGCCAGAGCAGACAGGTTTCCAGCTAAGTACACTAAAAGCCTGAAGTTATCTGGGGAAGGAGGGGAGGGAAAAAGAAAAGGAACAAAAACCCCACACACCACAGAGAAGATGGTGCCTCAAATTGCTCATTTGGAGTTTAAGTATAGTAAAATACAATCACTTGAAGCTATGCTGCCCTTCCTGGCAATTACCATTTATTTTAAAAAACCATGGAATAGTTTGAGTTGGAAATGACCTTAAAAGGTCATCTAATCCAACTCCTTCCTGCAGCGAGCAGGGACACCTTCAACTAGGTCAGGTTGCTCAGAGCCCTGTCCAGCCTGACCTTGAATTTCCAGGGATGGGGGAATCTACCACCTCTCAGCAACCTGTGACCAGTGTTTCACCACTGTCCTCATAAAAATTTTCTTATTTATATCTAGGACAAATCTACCCTCTTTTACTTTAAAACCATTACACCTTGTCCTGTTGGGGTAAAGATTGTCCCCATCTCTCTTGTACGCCTCCTTTAAGTACTGAAAGGCTGCAAAATAAGGCCTCCCCAGAGCCTTATCTTCTCCATGCTGGACAACCCCAGCTCTCTCAGCCTGTCCTCACAGGAGAGGTACTCCATCTCTCTGATCATCTTTGTGGACCTCCTCTGTGCTGAAGACTCCAGAGTTGAAAGGAGTACTCCAGGGGGGACCTCACCAGGACAGATCAGAGCAGCAGAATCACCTATTGCCCTGCTGCCCACATTGTTTTGGATGCAGCCCAGGATACAACTGGCCTTCTGCACTGTGAGTGCACACTGCTGGCTCATGTCCAGCCTTGCATTTACCAGCACCAAGTCCTTCTCTAGAGGGCTGCTCTCAATCCCTTCATTGCCCAGCCTATACTAATATCAGGGATTGCAGAACTGTGCACTTGACATTGTTGAATCTCCTGAGGCTCACAGGAGGCCACTTCTAGAGCTTGTTCAGGTCCCTCTGGATGGCATCCTGTCCCTCAGGCATGTTAACTGCACCACTCCACTTGGTGTTGTCTGCAGACTTTCAGAGGGTGCACCTGGTCCCACTATCTCATTAATGAAGCTATTAAACAGTACTGGTCTCAATACAGACCCCTGAGGTTCACCACTTGTCACTGACCTATCTGGATATTGAGCTGTTGATCACTATGCTCTGGATGTGATCATCCAAATTCCTCATTCACCAATCAGACCACCCATCAAATCCATATCTCTCCAATAAAGAGACTAGGATGTTCTGGGGGATCATGTCCAAGGCCTTACAGAAAAGTCCATATAGATGACAGCGGTAGCTCTTCCCATGTCCACTGACGTAGTCAATCACAGAAGGCAACAAGGTTGGTCAGTCAGGACTGGCCCTTGGTGAAGCCATGCTGGCTACCTTAAATCACCTTCCTGTCCTCCACGTGTCTTACAATAGCTTCTAGGAGGATCTGTTCCATGACTTTCTCAGGCTGAGGTGATGCTGATAGGTCAAGTAGCTCCCACTGCCCTACTGTCTACCCTTTTTAAAAAAGTGGTGCAATGTTTCCCATTTCCCACAAATCTTTTGCTTCTCAATAGAAAAAGGAAAACCCTTTTGGAAAAGTTTGTTTCCTGCAGAATTTTCCTGATTTCAGTCAGGAGGGAGTTAAATTTTCTTTGCAGTAGCTGATAATAGCATTGTGTTTTAGATTCATTATGAGAATAATGTTGATAACGCACTGATGTTTTTATTTGTTGTTAAACAGTGTTTATACTAAGTCAAGGACTTCTCAGCTTCTCATGCCCTGCCAGCAAGAATTCTGGAAAGGCACAAGAAGTTGGGAGGAAACACAGCCAGGACAGCTAACCCAAACTGGCCAAAGGAATATTCTGTACCATGTGACGTCATGCCTAGTATGGAAACAGGGTGGGAAGGCTGGCCAAGGGCCACTGCTTGGGAGCTGCCTGGTCAATGGTGATCAACTCCAGTGTGCATCATTTGCTTTGTATGTTCTAATTCTTTCATCATTATTTTCTTCCTTTTTTGTCCTATTAAACTGTCTTCATCTCAGCCCATGACTTTCACTTTTTTCAATTCTCTCCTTCATATGCTACTAGGTTGGGGGAGTGAGTGAGCAGCTATGTGGCGTTTAGTTGCCAGCTGGGGTTAAGCCACAGCAAGCATAAAAAGGTTACTGAAGGAAAACAGGTAGCTACTCCTACAAAGAGGAACCTGACCTCATTTCTGTCGTCTGAAGTGCTCCTGTGAGCCTCCAGTAGGTATACAGGCTGCCTTATGAAGGAAAGTGCATGTTGGATGCAGGGCACGAGTTCTGTCAGACCATACCCACTTTCACTTTCTCCCCTTCCTCTTCAGTTTTAGACATATTGAAGTCACAAGAAACTTCAATTGCTACTGTAAAACAAAAATCTCTATTTAGATAAGTAAGGATTATACCAAGTAACTAGACTCTTCAAACACTTGTCTTTCTAAATTCCTCAACAATTTGCTGAACATATTTATCCAGAAAACAGGGAAAGATGCCTCTAACTTGGTTTTCACAATGAAATTATCTTTTCAGAAAAAGACATGCATCATCCTGTGCCTTGCCTTCCGAAAAGCAATCCCAGTCTAATCAGCTTCCAAGGTAGAGACATCAAACAGGACTTGTACAACATCATTCTTTACAACAGTGCTGCACACACACTTGCTGGGTATTTCTCAATTTACAGTCCACAGACAAATCAAAACCCCAAGACCCAGGTCAGCCACAAGAGAGGCCAATGGAGGCATGGCTCCAGGCAAAGCCCAGAGCTGCTATGTTAGCTGTAATGTGCCCTGGTCTTCAGCACAAAGGTGACTTAAACCTTCAGAAGAAAAAGCAACGTGTCACATCGCTCAGTTTTACTTCCTCATTGCTGCAGAAAGAAACGTCAGCCAAGCCAACAGAGCAAATGGTTAGTCAGCTTCTGACCAAAATTTATGAGGCTATTCCTTACAAGCATTTTTGGACACTCTTAGTTGCTGCACAACCAGCAAGCTCATTCAGGTTTGAATCTTCCTTTTTTTTTTTTTTTTTTTAATATTTGGTACCAAGACAAAGCATCTGTAGCTTTTATGTAACTTAATTCATGTTTTTACCCCTCTTCATTTGCAAGGAAGAATATAAAGGACAAATTTTCTTATACTCATTTTCTCATGCCAGACAAGCTACTATTAGTATCACTAATGTGGCCCATACTAGTCAAATTATTTGATCAAAAGTTTAATATTTTAAAATTAATATTTTTAAAAACACAAAATGCAAGCAAGAAAGGAAGCAAAGACCAATATGAAGGCTATAGTAAATACAAGGGGGTGAAGAAAACAGGATTTTTAGCATGAACAAGTGGATTTCAGAAGTACAGCTCCTTTGAAAAAAAGGATTCTTTTTAAAATTAAAATAAAACCTGTAATTTAAAAATATCTGATGTTAACATTAATATTTAATTGGAAAACACAACTAATTTGATTCTAAGTAATCTAGAGAAGAAACACAGTAGCCAAGTCCTAAATAAAATATACAACTGAAATAATCTTCATTTTGCAAGTGTGGATTTTACCTGAAAAATTACTCAAGTGCCCAATAACATAAAAAATATCATCTGTATGTCATTTCCCTGCAACACACAAACACAGAAACAACCCTGTCAAGAAAATTTTCCCACAGAAAAGGCAAATTTTGGCCAGCTCTGCTTGATGACAAGAGATAAGGAAGTACTAGGGCGGCTCCAGGGTTTGCAATGTATTAGACACAAAGGCTCAGAGAAATATTTTTTCAATGGCAGCATTTTTATCACCTCCACCCCTGTCTTTATCTCTCCTTTCATTTTGCTCTAGTTTTCTTTCATATTTACTCCTTTCTTACCTTTATTATTCCCTACTTTCCTGGTGTAGGAGGTACAGGCCAATGACCTCCTTAAAGTGGCTCTCCCGCACTGTTTGAGGTGTCTGTCTTGGTGCAAGTGGAAATAATACCTTCTGATACATTAATTAAGTAAATTATAGAATGTAGAGGTGTTATATTAGATGGCATTAAAGAAAGGGAATCATGTCTGAGTAGCACTTGTTAGAAGGGCATGTTGAGCCTCGATGAACCAGGAAAAGAAGTGTTCAAAAAATCCTGCCTGGAAAACTACCAAGACACTCTTCACCTTAAAGGAAACCCAGTTCCTCACTAGAACAACAACTACAACAAATCACACTCTGCAGTATTTCAGATGCATGTGGTAAAACCTGGGACTGCCCAGAGATGCAGAGTTTTATTCTTTTATGTGAAAGGGAAACTGAAGTTCACAAAAAAA
Organism: Merops nubicus; assembly: GCF_000691845.1. Taxonomy (NCBI): domain Eukaryota; kingdom Metazoa; phylum Chordata; class Aves; order Coraciiformes; family Meropidae; genus Merops; species Merops nubicus. The sequence goes on along the minus strand of NW_008583656.1, from coordinate 37,185 downwards.
AAAAAACCCACCCTCTGCCAAAGCTGAAGAACTTCATGTGGTGCTAATATTCATCCAGCATTCACATTGGAAATGTTGAACCAACTAACTCTGACCAACTTTTTAAAAAGAGTGCTAATGGCATTTCCTTTACACTTGTAAAAATCCAGTATCTTGCCACTCTGCCCTGTGGTTTGACCACCCCCCTGAAGCCTCTGATGTGATGAAACATGTCCCAACCACAGAGCAAGACACTACACTTCCATCTTATCCAGGGGAGCTGCAAGGAAAGACCGATGGTCTTGAAAAGCCAAATCCATACACTGCAAGGAGAGGTTCTAATTCACCACCACTCTCCAAAGGAGGTATCAACTCCTAATTTGCTGCACCACCTGGCCTCAGCTGGAAGCTTACTTGAACTGAAGTTTTGCCTTGTTATTTACCTGAGCAATGAGCAACATATTATTCTGACAGCTATACTGAGCTTACATATACTATACAAAAATCATTCATCTTCCTGCTATCTTGGGACTTCTGTCTTGGTTCATGATTTTCTTTGTGTTCAGCCAACAGAGTTAGAGATGTGAGGTTTCTGTGGAACAGTGCTGCAGCCAGTGATGTGCCTAAAAATGCTCCTCAGAGCCCTATTGGAAAATATGTTGTCAGACCACAGAGTCCTCCCCCTTGTGTGATTATATCCAAACCATCTCACATGCTGGGATTCAAGCTGAAAAGCCACTATTTATTAAGAACAGGGTATTCTTTGGGTTTGCCTTTGCTAAGCATTCATTTCCACCACCACTGCTCTGAAAACTCTAAGCAAATTCATTGTGCAGGATCTGAACCCAACAAGATATCAGTTTGAGTAATTTTCGTTAAATCCCATCTCTCTTTCATGTAAGTATGGACCAAAAAAAAAAAAAAAAGTGTATTTTTAAGGCAGACTGCACTTAGCACAAAGGTTTTAAACAAATAGCATTTAAAAAAAAAAAAGTTGCCAAAATTAAACCAACCAACAGCCATATCCCAGCTAACTCCCCTTTGGGAAACCAATGTGGATGTTACCATCAACCTGCAGCATATTTCTGCAGCCGGAGCTGGTCCTTTGCACCCTGCAGGCAGCACCTACACAGATGGTTCTTTGGTCACCTGTCTTTGACCACCACTTCCCCACCACTGCTCTGCTACTTGCCTTACCCCCAGTGAAGCAGTTTGGTTTCCCAAGCTGTAACATGAAAGAAAAAATTAACACAGCTAAGATGATAGCTACAACTCATCCAAACCATGAGAGGTTTGTGCCTCTAAAGAGAGGCAGAGCAACAGGGCTATAGCAGCAAGCTCCTAGATGCAGATCAAGTTTAACCAGGTCTAACTCTTCTTCCCAAAGCATTTTAATACGTGCTCCCATGCAAGCTGCAGCCCAGCATTC
>NW_008583656.1:13273-35761 GCF_000691845.1 Merops nubicus | reverse complement strand
GGAATAAGTTTAGTCTTTTTTGTTGTGTAAATTTGCTTGGTACCAATTCAGCATTTTTTGTTAACTGAATGCCGAGTTTCATTTCAGTATTTAATCATCAAAACACACTGAGAGAAGTCCTGAGGAGAATGACTTAGGGGTGCTGGTTGATGACAATGGTGCTGGTGGGCTCAACATGAGCCAATGTGATGTGCAAGTGCAGCCCAGAAAGCCAACCAGATCCTGGGCTGCATCAAGAGAAGTGTGGCCAGCAGGTCGAGGGAGGTGATTCTCCCCCTCTACTCTGCTCTGGTGAGACCCCACCTGGAGTACTGCATCCAGTTCTGGAGCCCCTAACGCACAAAGGGCACCTGTTGGATCAGGTCCAGAGGAGGGTCCTGAAGATAATCAGAGGGCTTGAATACCCACCCTAAGAGAACAGTCTGAGAGAACTGAGGTTATTCAGCCTGAAGCAGAGAAGGCTCTGGAGAGAGCTCACTGCAGCCTTCCAGTACCTGAAGAAAGCTAGGGAGGGACTTTTTACAAGGGTTTGTAGTAACAGGATGGGAGGTAGCAGCTTCAAACAGGAAAAGGGTAGATGCTAGATACTGCTAGACAGTAGTATAATCAAACTAAAGGCAAAAGCTAAGGCTGATTTGCTGTTGTTTAAAGTGTGCTTGGAATTTAGATGATCCTGCTAGTATAAAGTTCCCATTACATTTTATGATAATTAAGGTGTCATAAAAGTGACATATGACAAAAATTAATAATGCATGTGCTTCATTAAAAAAAGCATTTACTTCTAAAAGTCTAGCACGTAATGTTCCATATAAAGCAGAACATTTCATTATTCATATAGGCTTTCACTTCCTATTTTACTCAAGAAATTTGTTTTCAAAATAACCATGAAGTCAAAGAAGCAATATAATGAAATCCTTCTGAAGATTCAGCTGAAGACACTTATTGAGCACTGTATTTTTGTACTGCTAAGAAAAACTCTGCCAAGTATTTGAAGTGAACAGAAAACTTAAAATAACACTTCCATAGAAGTCAAATATATTACCTCCCCATAGAACAAAACCAAACTTGAATTACTAAACAAGAAAAAAAAAAAAAAAGAAAGAAGAGAAACAAAGTGTCTTTCAAAGCATTTCTTTTCTTCTGATAGTATGACTGCCAGAAAAATTTTAAGAATACAAGGATCCTGTTTCCTTTTAATCAGAAAAACCAGGAGAGAAGTGGATACTAGTTGCTCAGTGGTGAATGCACAGATATTTTGGAAATGGACCTGAGGACATGAGTTTAGAGGACCACAAAGAGGAACTGTAGAAAGAACATCATTCAAAAGATCTTTAGATTACAGGATTTACCAGACTGGAATTCAAGTTACGGCATCTGCTTATCCTTTAGGGGGAAAAAAAAAAAAAAAGCCATCTCTTGAGGTTAAATTTTCCATCTGGTTTAAGAAAGAAAGAAAACAAACAAACAAACAAACAAGTCCCCATACCAACAGTAATTTCTAAATCTCATAAAGGCACAGAGGGGAGCAATTACGGCAAAACTGGAAGACATTAAAAATAGCAGAAGAGAGAATTTCATATATAGAAATACAGATATGAAGCCACACAAAACACTGACTAGAAGCAGATCTATGGGAGAAGCAGCTTACACTGAAAATATTTACAAAGAGTGACAAACAACCCTACCAGTTAATCCCTTAGCAAGCTCTTTCCATCCTTAAAACCTAAGGTTCGTCAGCCACAACATCCCAAGCCTGTCAGATATCAACACTTGCTCTTCTATAAATGCACAAACCCATTGGTTTTAGTTTAAGTTTTACATGCTGGGATGAAAACTGAGCTGTCTGAAGCTGGTATAACTGAGCACATTCATCTCAAGTCTAAGAAAATACATCTCCTCTCCCACTACTGCCATGATAAGCACCAGCTTCTCACATCCTCCCATTAGAGCCCTCGTAGTCACAATCTCCTGAAACTGAAGTATTTATTGTAAAACCTTTTCCATGGGTAAACACAGGACATCAGCTCTCTCAATAACTATTTTCAAGTTGTATTTTAATAACAATACCACTGGATAGTATTGGTTTACAGGAAACATTCACCTTTTGTCTCCGTTATTTTTGAAGACATGCAGGAACTGGAAAGAACAATAATACACTACAAGTAATAAACTACACACCTAATAAATACACCAAATTTTTGCATCTGAAAACCGGCGAAAAAAAACACACCAAAAAAAAAAAAGATCTCCTATAGTTGTTATTCAAAACAATACAAAGCACCACAAAAATGAAATCTAGCCTATGATTTTCTAGTTTGGATCAAATAGCTACTTCAGGGGCCATTTAGGCAATCAAGCTGCTGATAGAATAACTGTCTGTCTTCCCCATAATGATTTTGGTTTCATTTTAATTCTTTTTTGGATACCTCACGGGGAAAGAATGTGCAGCACTTGTTGTTTGCAAGCCTAACACCCTGAGCTCTTCTGGAACAAAGACAATTCATACTTCCTACATTCATGTGATGTGGAAACGCACGTTCTGAGCTTGTGCAATAACATATGGCAAATTAACCCAGCCTTATAACCTCTGCCCAAGTTAACTACACTTCTCTCTAGCAAGATACACAACTAACCAGCAAAAGCAGATGTTTAGTTACATTTATGTTGTAATGGGAGGAGCCAAGTATCTAGAGATGTTTTGCAACCCACTCCTATAATAAGAAATCAGGTGACTTCCCCTAATGCTAAGATTGCATTTTTACCATAAAGTTGATCTTCCACTCATTACCACAGTCATTTGTATGCCCTTATTCACCTTGGGTCTTTCAAGATGAGATCAATAGTTCCAGTGACAGGACAAAGCAGCCTAGATACTCCAGCAACATGGATAGCCAGCAAGGCTTTTGTAGAAAAAAATGCAAAAAAAAAAAAAAAACCAACAAACTTTCATTTGTTTATCCACAAAAGGGTTTCTAAAGCTAAATGGCTAAAAAATTTATCCTATAGGCTCTGACTAGAAAATATGGCAGACACCATACAGGACACATTTTAAATTTCCTGTGAAAATGATTATGTATACCTCCCCTCCTTTCCCCTCCAACTACAGTTTTACAGCCTTAAGAGAAATGTTTGCATCAGAGTTATTTTAATACAACATGGGCTTTGTTGTGGGTGTGGAGAAGTAGATGCTAAAAACACTCCAGTTACACAGAACATTTCCCAGTCTGTCCATTCCCTAAGAAAGGGACATCTGAAGTGGCTTGTGATGACCTGCTTAGTGGATGAGGGCAAGGCTGTGGATGTTGTTACCTGGACTTCAGTAAAGCTACTGACACTGTTCCTCACAGCATCGTCCTGAAAAAAAAACTGGCTGCTGATGACTTGGATGGGCATATACTTGGTAAAACACTGACTGGACAGCAGGGCCCCAAGGGTGGTGGTGAATGGAGCTAAATCCAGTTGGCAGCTGGTCACAAGCAGTGTTCCCCAGGGCTCAGTATTGTTGCCACTTCTGTTTGAAGTGATCTCAATGAGAAGAGAGAGGGAACCCTCAGTAAGTTTACAGATGACACAAAGTTGGGTGGAAGAGTTGATCCATTTGAGGGTAGGAAGGCTCTTCAGAGGGACCTGGACATACTGGATTGATGAGGCAAGGACAATGGTATAAGCTTCAACAAGGCCAAGTACCAGGTCCTGCACATGGGCCTCAACAACCTCAGGCAATGCCACAGGCTTGTGAAAGAGTGGTTGCTACTGATTAACAACCAGCTAAATATGAGCCAGCAGTGTGCCCAGGTGGCCAAGGCAGCCAACGGCATCCTGGCTTGTATCAGAAATGTATAGCTGGCAGGACTAGGGAACTGATTGTACCCCTGTACTTGGCACTGGTGAGGCTGCACCTCCAATACTGTGTTCAGTTGTGGCCACCTAATACAAGAAAAACACTGAGGTTCTGGAGCATGTTCAAAGAAAAGCAACAAAGCTGTTGAAGGGTCTACCAAACAAGTCTTATGAGGAGCAGCTGAGGGAAATGGGGCTGTTTAGCCTGGAGAACAGAAGCCTCAGGGGAGACCTTCTTACTCTCTACAACTACCTGAAGGGAGGGAGGTTGTAGAGAGGTGGGTGCTGGTCTCTTCTCAAAAGTAACAGGCAATAGGACAAGAGGAAATGGCCTCAAGTTGTGCCAGAGGAGACTGAGGTTGGATATTATGAAAACCTTCTTCACTGAAAGGGTTATCAAGCATTGAAACAGGCTTCCCAAGAAGTGGTGGTATCCCATCACAAGGAATCGCCATCCCTGTAGATATTTAGAAGTTATGTAGATATGGTGCTTAGAGACATGGTTTAGCAGTGGACATAGCAAGGTTAAGTGAATCGTTGGACTTGATGATCTTAAAGGTCTTTTTCATCCTAAATGATTCTACGATTCTATAACATAGGATGGCCTTTAGATAAAGCCAAGTAAGACTCCATCGGTTTGTGCCCAGGAGCCATCGGTGCTTGATGCATCTGGGAATGATGAAGCTCCATGCTGTGACAAGCTGATTAAAGTTACAGATCCAAGTCACAGAACATGTAACCTTCCTGGTCTAAGACACGGGATAAATGGTACAATTTTAAACATGAATGGAAACAGAACTAAAATTCTGAAAACTTCATAGGTTTTTGTAGCAAGACAAAAAACAAAAAATAGGCAAGAGAGTGCAAATTAAAATCAAACTGAACTTGGTGTCACACCCCAGATATTAGATTTGATGTCATCACTTACCAAGCCAGCTATTGGAGTTGACAGACGATTGATCTTCTTAACGATGCCAGGTTTGATCTTGTTAATCAAACTAAAAAGAAGTCACATGATTTTCTGTTATTTAAGCATGAGCATCAGTGCTTATTAAGAAATACTTGGCATACAGTCCTAACTTACATGACTTGAAACAAGTAAATTAGAACCTATTACACCTCTCTTATTTTTTTTTTTTTTTTTAAAGCAGTTTTCCAAGAAGTGACAATCAACAACAGACTGGAGAAGCAAAAATAGGACAAGTCACATGCAAATACATTAAAAAAAAGAAGATTTCTGAGAATGGCAAAGTGAGAAAGTAAAGAAAGTGCCTGGGTAGGCGTAGGTAGAACTGGATCTGTGTTTTGATACACGGGTGGTGATGAACATCAGACAAATTTCCCATTCAAAGATTTTCTTCACTTAAAAGTTCTGATGCAGGAAATGTCAAAAATATATCAGAATCTTAGTTTTCAGAGTTCAGTGTGAAAGCACCGATATTCCTCTAAGTGTAGCAAATCAGCTGAGCTTTCATAATGCTATCCAGCCCAGTATGGCGTGTGTGACCATCGTTTTTGGCACATACAACTTACATGTGCTAGTCATTTTCAGCCTGAGGCAGAAGAGACTGCAGCTTGTATCACTCTTATTTTATATAAACACCATAATTAAACTGTGCAGATAGGACGGACTAAGGCATCGCTGTTGAATGCACAAGCCCAAATGCACACCTCCTCCTCCAGAGAGGACAAGGTGCAGAATTCCTTGCACCTTTACACACAGGTTTTCAGTCACAGAGGTAGGGAAATAGTGTGGTTCAACAAATTACATGCTAGAACACAGGTCAACAGAGAACAGGGACCTCAGGACACCCTGTAGACTTAATCTACCTATATACCTTTCAAGATTTTGGACTTGCTCCCTCTTCTTGTTGCTGCTTGTCTGGGCAGACCCTTTGCCCAAGAAGGCATCAGCAAGGCTTTGTGATCTACCCACACCAATGGCAGAGTCAGGACCCAGAGTTTAAAACTGTGGGAAAAAGCATATTTTGCTCTAGCAGCAAACGTATTTGGAAAATAGAGTTCAACTATACATACTGGAATGGAGAACAGATTTCTAAGTGTCTGAAGAAGAGGAAATAATACCTACAGCTCCTGAGATTTCTTAATCCTATTAAGTTATTCAGTAAAGAAAATACATTTGAGTTTTATACACACACAAAAGTGATCTGTTGAGTTGGAATTAAAAAAAAGTCTGAGTGTTCCCCCCCCTTTTCTTTACAAATTCTTCCAGATGCATAATTTTTATTTGCTTTATTGTATTTAAGGATATGAAGTAATATGTGATCAGGAAAACTTGAACTTTCTTCCTCTAACATATGCACAGAAGATCTGGTAAAATGCAGGCAGCTTTATTTTGTTTACTGATCAGTCGATCAACAGGTGCTCTTGGCCATTCAAGTATGCCAAACGAACCAAGTGGCCTGCCACAGGAGTATCCTGTGCCAGTACAGGTCTCATCTGCTACAAGTCAAACACTCCATCTCGAGAGACGATAGATCTGTGCATGCTAAATTAGCCACATCACAGGTGAACCAAGGAAACGGGCAATGTCATGTCTAGCCTGTCTCTAAGATCTTGCACTCCACTGACTTCAGTGAAAACTGGACATCCGAAAACCTTTCCCATCCCACTCCTTTTTGTTTCCACAGAAGTTGTCTGAAAGTCACTTCTCCTTGTATTTCAAATGTGTCAAAATTAAAAGTTATGACACAAGAGAAGAGCTATATGATTTAGTGCAACATAATGAGGCATCTTTTGTTTTAAAATTGCATGCCTCCTAAGGCAAGCTGCTCAGCTGAAGAAATTACAGGATGTTTTTCTTGTATATGGGTATTAATTACAGATAAATTGAACTGATTCGCATTTGGCAGATGGAGGCTCATATTCTTTTGCCAAATAAGCATCAAGAAAAGCATCAGAGGATTAGAATAGATCAGTTCAATACCAATTCTTAAAAGACACTCTTTAAAAGTTACAGTTGAATACAATACACACATTCCACTAAATAAATACCTGAAGAAATACCTTCTTATTAAAACTATTTTTATTATCACATTCACTCCAGTTAACATTTGATTACTTAAGTAATGAAAACACAGTGCCCATCTCTACAACATCATTCCAAATGAATCAACTCCTCCATGTCACAAAGATAACTTCAGAAGTGACTAGCAAGATGGGTGATGGGCAAAGGGCCCCAACAGAAAAATAAAGGCAAGGACAGAAAACACAGTAATTTTCACAGAAGGGAAAAGGCAGGAACATTGCCTTTTTATATTTGGTTTGGTTATACTGAACACATAGTAAATAAAAATTCAAAGAACTGAACCGTTATAAATATTTTCTGAAAGTTACATCAGTTCATCTAAGCTCAGAGTGGCTCTGCAGTTTGAGATTTTATCTTTTTTTTTTTTTAAGTGTGCCAGAAGTTCTCCGATGAGATTTCTCTTGCACTGGCATTGTAATGACATTTACACCCAACCTTCCTTAAAATACTGAGGGATAAGCACCACTTCCAGTCCTGGAAACCTGTTCCAGTAACTATAAAACCAAGTAGAGATATGTGGAAGAGCCCTGACAAGTGGACATTTTACAACTCTGACTCAGCCTACGAACGAAACCAGACAAGTCCCATTATTGCCAAGCCTGTAATATGTAAGCACAAGGAAGCTTTTTAAAGAAAGCACTCCAAAACAAGTTGATGTCAGAGTTTGTTGCTGAGAGCAATAACTAAGTCTGTCCAGAAAATACTGAAACTTGGACTGCATGCGCACATACACGACAAGTCGTTTCTACATTAGGTTGAGACCCATTCTATTTACTTTTATCATCCTGAAGTGTTGTGTTTTTTTTTTTAAAACAGTATGGTTTTTATAAAGTATCTCAAATGACATCCAATAGAAGCTACATTGTTGGCATACTGTATGTGACCATAGGAGCAGTATTCATAAGTAACAGATACATGCAACCAAATCCCTGCCTGTTATCTTCAACCTAGAATGTTATAAAATCCAATTCTGAAAGGAAGTACTTCTTAAAAGGAAACATCTCTCAGTGTGAAGTTCTCTGGTAGGAACAGGTAGCTTCCAGGATTTAAAGAACAACCAGCACACAGAGTTTACAATAATTTCTGATGAAAGGGTGAGGATGGAGAACAAAAAAAACCAAAACACACGACTGGGTATACAGGTGTAACTGAATGCTTTAATCACAGCCATAGCCACACCACTTGGCACATGCTGAAAATAAAACCTGTTGAAACCATAAGAATTATAACAAATAAAACCAATCAGGTGGTCACAGGATCAGCCACAATCCTCTTGGTAACACATGAGGAATTGTGTGGGACAACACATAGAATGCGTAGATCTAGGAAGAGGATGTCTGAAAGCTATTCTTCTTTCACATGGCAAACACCAGGTATTAAAAAAATAAATTACCTATCAGAAAATAGTATTGGTGCTTAAAGAAATACAGAGATCAGCAAGGAAAGAGGCCAACTGATGTTGCCCTGAAGGGTTTTCATATGGGCAATGAAAGTCAATACTCACTCGCACAACAGGACGCCGTTTTCTAGAGCTGCTCGAAAGTCTTTGGTTCCAAAGCTTTTCCCAGTAACTGTCTGCAAAAATAAGACTTGAGTTAACTGAACACGCACACATAATCAGGAGTAGCAAAAATAGTACTTGTATTATTAAGCAGTCCTAAAAAGCCCCAACAGAACAAATCAACAAAAACTTTTCTATTTGAAACATGTAGTCTATATATTTCTATCCACTATTTTCCAAGTAGTTTCCTCTAGTGTAAATTAATCTTCAGCTAAATTCTGTGGGAATACTTCTTACTTTGTAAAGCAATACAAGCCACAATGAAAAACAAAAAAGAGAAAGTCTTTTATCTCCTACTTCATATTACAGCATGTATACTCATGATATCTGGCACAAAGTACTTTAATATGCTTTTCTTTTCCTGCTGCTTGCACCTAAGGCAGTGTGACTAAAAAAAACACTCCAGCAAGCCTGTATTACCACATGAACATCAATTCCTTTTACTTAGCAAGTAGCAGGACTATGCTAATGGGACTGCTTTTTATATTCACAGTGAAAAGCATTGAACAGGAACAATCTCTTATAAAGGGCTTAAGATACCTGATGCCAAAAGTATCGCCTACAGGTTTGAAACAAAGTTGCTGTCCACACACACAAAAAAAATAATTAATTACTTCTGGAATCAACTCCCTCCATCCCAAACGAGACCAAAGCAGCACCTGCTCATCTAAACTCATTTGGATTCTGCCTACTAGAGCCCTCCTTTGCCTGTCTGCCTTGAAGGGACCAAATTTGCCATGTTTCTTGTAAACACCTAGATTAGTGATCCCCACAGAAATTAGAAAAGCAGCCAATATTGCCAAAACAGTCCAAGAGATGGTTTCATTCTAGTTAGGTATAGAAAACAAACATTAGGAAGAGTATTTGAGCTTAGAGGTCACCAGGTTCAGTCACCACCTAATTATGAACCTCCCTTTGGGGATCCTGACTGTCCCAAATATTGCATAGGACTTCAGGCACACAATTAAACACGCTGTGGAATTTGTGTGCATCTAGACCAAAGGTATTGGTTACCACAATTAAGGAAATTAGCAATGAAACAAATTAGCCATGCTTGGTAAAAGAGCAAAGGCAAAGATGCAGCTCTTTAAGGATCTGCTAACATTATCACTTTTTTTTCCCCCTAAATTGCAAAATGAACATATACCAACACCAAAAATCTTACAACCTAAGTATTTAGTTTTAACAGAGGTTATCTTTTAATTCAAAAGCTGTGGATTCAATATAGCTACTGAGAGCAAAATTAGATCTTAAGAAAAAAAATCTTTTGAGTTTAATTATTTTTTCCTATGATTTAACAAATAACAAGAGAGAAAGAATGATGGTATACCAACTCAAGGTAAGAAAATTTCAGAATTCAAGGAAAGAAGAAAAAACCTATACCTTTTAACAACAAAAGGATGATAGTGATTCCCCTGAGAGAACTGCATTTTATACATTCAATATTTCTGTAACTCTGTTCTTACAGAAGAGTAGATGAAAATTACATTACTAAGATGCAACAAGAATCGCTTAAAAACAGAGCAGCTAACAACTACCTTTATCTCCAATGAAATATGGCCAAATATTTTGCTTCCAAATATCTGTATTCAGTGAAAATAATTTTGTGGAAACTGGCCAATGTAACATAACAGCCCTGAAAGTTTAAATATAAATATCTGCCTTTCCTAGGTATATAGGGAATATGGGTTACAAATTAAGTCCTTCATTCTACAAGCTAGAAACTTGACGTTTGCAGGTCATTCAGCAGAGGTATACTCTAGCAGGGGCTGCAGGAGGGAGTCTAGCTGTTGGGTTATATTTCAAACGCAAATCAATTCTTAGAGTCCAAAAGTTGACTCTCATTCTGGAGTTGTTGCGGACATCTCTAGGAGTACACAGTCCAAATGTTCAGGTTTATATAACCGGTCTCCTGGTATGGCATGCGTGCAATAGATGGTGAGATGCTTCCTTCACCTAGAGTTGGGCCCATCCCAACTTATATATCCATGAACCTTCACACTGAAATTCCTTTAAAAATATAAAATAAAAATCCTAGAACTGCAGCATGTGGCTAAGGCAGTGAAGGAGCACATGCCATTTCAGACACATTAAACCTCAGTGTAGGCCCTCCAGAACAGAAGAGTGCCACACTGCAGAGCACAACCATGTTTTCACAGCACATCTTGCGATCCATTCCACAAGACACCCCTGACACCTCAGTCTCCAAAATGGTGCGTGGGACATTTTTACTGCCACAAGGTCTTTAGGCACATGACCTCAGGTAACGAGAAGCTATCCTTCAACAAAAGAGTCCAACCTGAGTACAAGGTTGTAAACGCCACAATTAGTCTTGCAGACCTCTTAAAATTACATTATAGGACATTACACTGGAAGCATTTTAACTAAGTTATTTGTGCAGCCACTGCGGCAATCGACAATTATTTGATATACAGCGTGGAGCTGTCAGACCAATCTTGTGACCCACAGGTTTTCATGACTACATCATTTGTTGACATGAAAATAAAAGCGTTGGTACTGCCAACTTAGATTTCATTAATATTGACTTTTAAAGGATAACTAATAATTAAGCAATTAAGAGGTATTCTCAAGGAACAATTTAACACTGGTGGCTTGAAACCGAAACGTTTTCCAGGTTGCACAACACCTTGAATTTGTTGATGTCACAGAAATAAGCACTCCCATTTTAAACCCTGCTTTTATACAGAGATGGATGATTTCTCTCAGCATGGACTTTCATCCAGCTTATATCCACTGCATGGCTCAACTGTAACTATTCCAGCCTACATAAGAACTCAGTATTATTTAAAAAAAAAAAAAAAAAAAAAAAAAAAAAAAAGGCAAGCCACAGACTGGCTCACAGCTTCTTGACTCTTAAGAACCTGAGAAAGACTGTGAATCCCACCCTGAGATATTACATCTTCAAACAAAGTCTATGATTTGTGAGTCACTCTTTGTTCATTAAAACTGGTTATACTGGGTGTGGTATTCTTATGTAATCGGCATAATTGATTTTGGACAATTTTTCAACCACTTAAGCCATGTGAGCCACCAAATCAAATAAATATCTTGCAAAAGTGATTTTTATCCATGTTTGAACAACGTCTGTTTTCAAATTACGTCTCTTTCCTCTCCTTCATTCAACTGAATGTATTCTGCATCTTTCTGGTGGTTTTTTTTTTTTTTCCCCCCCATCAAAGAAAGCAATGACATAATTAAAGGATGTATCATAAAAATCACATTTAATTGCTGCTATAGAACAATTTTATTTTATTTCTGTAAGACGGTGTTCCCTAATACTTTGGTAACTTGCAATTGCCAGGTCCAAATTTACTCCAAACAGTATGCAAATCCAAGTCTTTATCTAAATTTAGACATTTTAAACGTGCTTAGACACACACAGAGTGCTAGTTTCATCTCAAGTGTGCTGTGATTCCTGTAGGAGGAGGCAAATCAAGAAGAAATAACCAAAGATCAACCATTCTGAAGATGGCGTAACATCAAAATCATGATGAACTGAACAAAAAACATATGGCACAGAAGAATATGCTGATTATATGCTTCAGTACCAAAATAACATTGAGTATATTTCTTTGGCTTGTCCTACTAGAGCCCAAATATAGCTGATCATAACAGGCCTTTGCCTTAAAAGCTATTCAAAGTTGAAATACTTTTCAGTGTAATAAAAAACACTTCAAGTGTAATAAAAAACAAGTTCATGCCAAGTTGCTGCCATGGTTTACAGCACTTTGCATGGCATTAGCAGACAGACAGTTCCACTGCAGGATGGTAGATGCTTTCAAACGGGCTGGTTTCCCATATATCTCACCACATGCAATTCCAAGTGCAAGTGACTGGCAGGTTTCACAATTTAACTTTGCTGCGATGGAAACATCAGAGCTTGACTCTCCCCATCCAACTCAAGACTTACCCCACATACACAGGCACCCCAGCTAACTGATTCTCCATCACAAAAAGCACTGGCTGCTCAGAAACATGCTGTAGGGAACTGGGACAAAGATATGACTGTGATGCTGCCATACCAACCCAACTACAGAATTTCAGCTACATCTGCCAGTTTCTGTCAACAGATCGCCTCACATACGCATCAACATCTGAATTACTACCTTGCTAATGGCCTTTCTTCCTACTCCTTACCAAAAATCTGGATCAGACTACACGGCAAATGGCTCCACCCTGACATAAGCCCAGTGTTACATGTCACTGTTTACAGCACTCATTTGGCTCCAACTGTCCTCATCCAATATATCACTCCAGAAGATTACTGTTACTGGAGATGTAGCCTATAAACCTCCTTGTGCATCCACAGCCAACAAGCAACTGTTGAAGCAACTCCCAGCGCTCTGGCATCTGTACGGTCTGGCAAGGCCTGGAAGTAGATTCATGACACATTTTTATATGGTATTTTCAGTCCAGTGCACTTTTTATACTTTTGTCAGTAACATGCTCTACCACAGATTGACAGATTTTATCTTTTAGGGTCTGTCACAAGTTAAGAGTAACACCAAAGAAAAAACTAAGACAACAGCAGTTGGGATTTTTCCCTCTCCTGCATTCCTGTAGGAACTCGTGGTTCCTCTGGACTATGACAATGAGTAGCTGCTTTGTGGGACACGTCATATGCGCTGCCCGAAGTCCTGCCTCCCCCTTTCCTGGCTTTTTGTAGTCCTGTTTAAATGTCATGCAGGATATGAGCTTGTCCTTGGAAGGCACAGGTGATAACTGTCAAAAATGCCGCCATTATGCTTTGAAGTAAGGAGCTTGTGGTGGTTGGCCTTCACAGACTTGCCATCCAGTTTTCTCCTCCTCCTGATTCTTTTTCTCTGAATTTTTTTTTCAAAGACAGACAACCAAAAAACCCACACTGAGACCGAGAAAAAAATAAAATAATCTAACATTGCCACAATTTGCTCCAGTAGTCAACTGATTTACCCAAATCCAAAATTCCAAAAGGCCGATGGTAGGATCCATATTCAGAGGCTTTCTGCACACCGTCTTGAACACAGAAGTGGCAAACCCAAGTATTTGGGTAGGAAGCCTTTGGCCTTAGAGCAAACAGCCCAACCACAGCAATTACTACATATCTCAAGGTCAAGCAGTAGAGAAGAGCAGCTAATATTTGATGCAAGCAGGATCTACCTTCCTGAATTTTGGGCCGCAGAAAAATGTGACTCTAAGTACAGAAAGAATGAGAATTCATATCTTGCACCCACAGGGGAACACTGCTGATATTTCGCCTCTGGTAGCAGGAGAGACCAGGTCCAAACAGCCAAGGTCGTACAGGGAACTGTGCTGCTATCTTCCCTTCTGATCACAATTTAATTCATGGTCCAACAAACCCCTGAGAGGTCAATAAGTGCAAACAAAGAAGCTGGCACCCACAGAGGCTTTCCCAGTCAGCTGTGCAGCAATGTACTTGTAACACCACCCAGCCTAACAACTCACTGGAGTCAAGAGCAAAGTCTGGATATTTACAAGAGGAAGCTTCTCATTTCAAGTTCCATACTTCATTGCTAAAGCCTGTGACAGGCACAGCTTCTCAGAAAAAAAAAGAGCTGAGGTGGCTGGAAATAATAAGAAAAGTATCTACCAAGAAATCTGCTGTATAATCAAACTGCACAGCAAAAGTAAAGGCTGAAGGAGATGAATATTTTTGCCATTCATCACTAATGCTTGATCATGTGAATGTTTCCCTTTATATCCACAACACCAATGTTTTTCAGTTGGAATAATTCCTGCTCTATTGCTCAATGCAAAGCTGTACTCTGTTTAAACCCCTACCCAAATCCCTGAGCATCGTTCCATCTCAGAGCATGTGGAAATATTTCAGTCTTCAGCCAAAACTGTCTTGGGTAACAAACCAGAACAGACATTTATGAAAGGAAACAGCTGATTATTGAAAAAGCCTTACTGTTATTTTCTATTACCAACATAATGATGGGGTCTTACTGTGGTATGCCTTCTGGATCAACACGCCAAAACTCCCAAAATAGCATGTAAGTACATTTTTGCAAAACATGAAGAAAAACAATGAATAAGGGGCAACACGAGGGGACATGATTACTGGTGTGGTAGGTGCAAGAAGCATAGACCTCTGTTCAACAGTTGCTTACACTCTACTCTTTTCATCTGTCAAATTACATATAGAAACACAACCTGAAAGATGGAAGTGAAGTTTTTCTTTCAATATGCAAGAGAAGCCCTGGCTTAGGAGAATAAATCTGCAGAAAGAGCAAGGATAAACATTTGAGATCAATCAGTTCAGTTGAGCTTTGTTTCTCCACAAAGAAGATCATCCCACGAAACAGCAAGATGAATAAACTTACGCATTTATATACTGATGGATGTACTGATGTGGCAAACAAGGAAAACCAGCACACATTATTATGTGTGATAAAAAAGGTTTCACTGTATATGCAGAGATGAGCAGCATGAACCAGACAGAGGTAGGCGTTCCAGTCAGATTTAAAACTTGCCAATGCAAAGTGAAATTTGAAAGGACTAGGAATCCCTAAAAAAAACCAAATAGCTGACATTTCATTGTAATTATATATCTATATCTGATTTATTCAGAAACTACTAATTCCACTAACAGTTCAAATACGCACAAGCTCTAAAGTTATCATCCTAAGTGATGCATGCTGACTTCAACTTGAACCATACATTTATTTTCTCACCTGTATTTGCAAGTAACTTCAGTTAAATAGAAGTGGGTATTTATGCACCTTCTCAAAACAATAGAAAAGTAACATTATTACTTTAAAATCTGCCAGATGAGCTCCATCCTAATTCAGTGGTTGAGTGATAAAAGAAGGGTGGCGTTTGGCCCCTTAATCATAACTGTTTCTAATTAAGGAAAGGAAATGATAAAGTAGTAATGAGAAAACAAGTGTTACAGAGGTGAGCCGAGTGTTTGGACAATCAGAAAGCAACCATTGAATTTCAAAAATATGCAAAAAAAAGGTTTACAGAAAGTTGTCTTTTCCAAGTAATTCACAGTGTAATGGTGGCAGACTAGACTTAGTTATTTCTTTTTGCCATGGGAAAAAAAAAAGTTCAACATACCCAGGAAACAAAAGTTACAAAGGAATGGTTCCTAGACAAATGACCGACTGAGATAATGTAAGAAGTGGCAAGCAGAGATTCCAGTTTCACTGCTCAGGTATCTTTTAATGATCATGTTTCATAACATCTTGAACTTGCCTGTTATGAAAGTCAGTCACTCTGTATACCATTTCTTTATCTTTTTTTTTCTGAAATATCTACCTCTTCAGCATCACAGTGGTTGTTACATCACCTCAAGTTGTTAACACCTGTCCAAGCTGGGGAATAAGTGATCACCAAATCCATGCATAACCGTGTCTCAGCTGGTCTCCCACAGTCTCCACCTGGGGCATACAAAAAACTTCCTCTGGACAGAAAACCAGTATGACCTCAACACCTCCCTTACAATGTTGAAATAAAAAGACTAGGAGAATATCAGTCACAACACAACTTAGAAAAGAGGACTTGTGAGAATACTTAGACACCACCAACAGAAGAACGTTTTGTAGGGCTGGCTGAGCAGTGCAGAAGAAAACCATGATCTTCCTGCTGCCCTGAAATGGTATCAGAGCCTTCTTTCTTACTCTCTTCCTCATGCTCATGCAAAGAGTTTGCATATAGAAAAAGTCCTTCAACCAACCAGACAATTTTGTGCTTTAATACAGAAAAAAAAAAAAAAAAAGAAAAACATGCCCATGTAACTCCCTCATGCATCCCACCACATATCCCCAGCCCCAAAACGACCATGGTAATTGAGCCAGGCATTCCAAGCACTAGGGAAGGAAACCTCAGGGCTGGAGACACAGCACACTGGAGATGAAAGAGGGCGAACAGCATTTGGACTTTGTGTGGATTCTTGAGAGGCTTAACATACCCAAAGAGCCAGTGATTCAGCGCCCTGACAGTCAGGCAGCACGTGACCGATGGGGTGGCTGCCCACACACCCTCATAAAGAACTTCAAGTTCACAGTGATAATAAAAAAAAACACACCAAAAGCCTCTATGCAAAATCTCTCCATACCGTTGCTTTTGCTAAAGGAGGAAAACAAAGTTTATGACAACTGCAGCATTTCAGTTTCATATGAACAAGGAAGAAAATGCTTTTATAAGCTTCTATTAAAAGAGAGGCATTCCTTGAAATATTAACAGATAAAATGTTAGTGATACTAATATCATATTTGTCTGGGGAAAATGTAAAGAAAGGATTAAAGAAAATCCAAGCTTGGATATTGTTTTTGTAGAGGTACTAAAATCACATTTGTCTAACATTTTAATCTATTTTATATTTAGTATTTTAGGTACTGTCCAATTAATTGTAATTTAATCTTTAAATAATTCATTCTTGTTCACTTAGAATGAAAGATAAATAAAAGATACTCAAAGACCCCTGATGTTTGTATTTCCTAAGTTTACAGCTCAGTTTTACTACTATTGTAACTCCAAGTCAGCATACACGTTGCAAGTCCCAGCACAGCCTTTTCAGTTCACTTGCACTTATTTTTATAGGAAAGACCTTGAAGAAAACAATATCTTTGCTTACTTTAAGAAAAATATGTTAAAACTTCGCTGGTATGTGCAAGCGGGTCCCTGTTGGGATTATTTATGTAAGTGGAAGAGAGATACAGAGATATCAAATAAAATGGGCCAAACCTCAAAACTAGGGCACAATTCTGCCTTACATTACAGTTATATCTTACAAACCAACAGCATTAATCCTGGGTGTATTTAATACTTTGATTTTTTCATATATTTTAAATGTGTGGTTCTGTGGAGGACAGTGTCAGTGCCACGAGCAAACCAGGAATCTAACCACAAAGTCTTGAAACAAACATCCAGCAGGAGGGGGAAAGAGGCATCTGATAACAGAAAACACCCTCAAGAGGGAAACGCTTCGGTACAATCGCTTTTGTGTGATTAGCACGGTTATTCATCCATGGAAATAAAGTCTTGTTATTACTGGAGATTTGTCAATCTTTTCAAATTTTTCAGTCTTTACTGGAAGCAGTACTTTCAGCAGCATATACAGACCAAGATGTGGTTGGAGTCAGCTTCAGCTGGTAACATCCACTAGCATCCCCCTCTTCTTTCTCCTGCATACACCCATGTGTGCACACAGAGCTCAGGGAACCTCGACCTTCCCGCTGTGCCCTCATTCCCATCTGCACATCCCCGACTCTTGCACCTACCTCCTTCTCCAGCCACGGGTTTCCAACCCATTTCACCAGGCTTGCTTTGCTTCTTAACAAGGCAACAGATGGACAGCAAGCAAAGAAATTGTGCGGAAACAAACATTTAACAGGGTCAAAAGACACTGTATAGGCAATTAGTGTCGTGCAGAGAGTCTGGAAAAAATAGGCATGACACCACTACCCAATAAACTTGGCATTAATTGCAGTGCTTAAGCAACAGCACTTAGAAGTTTCAATATTATCTAGAAACAGTTACATAGAAATAAACCATCAGGTGCAAGTCACTGGAATTAATGCTGACTTCAGCTGTAGAAATATGCTCTTCTCTGGAGCTGGAATAATTCAGGGGGAAGAATAACTCCAATGATAGGTTCTGTTGAAAGCAAAATAAAAACAAAGCTCCTCAGTACTACCATGTTTAGTAGCTGTGTTTTCTTAAACTACATTTAAGTTTTAAGAAATGAGAGTGAGCATGCATTAGGACAAGATATACAGAACTGTGACATCAAGAAAAAATGGTATTTTGGGGTGTTTGGGTTTGGTTTATTTAGGAATTTCTGAAATCCAAAGTTTAAAGGAATATAAACACATACAAATTATTCTAGTGGGATATTTGAAATACACTGTGTGTGCACCATGTTATTAAGCTGGGAGTGTGACTTCTGAAGGCTGCGTTCCCCGATGCTCACTGCTACACGCTGCGTTACAGGCCACCAGCTCCTGTGTGACAGCGCTGGACAGCAAGGACACTGCCACTGCTTTGCAGCACCACCTAATGATGGACGCCACGCACGACATACGACCAGGGGCTCTGTGCTTTTATGCAGTCCCTCTCCTTGGCAGGAGATGAAAGGAATTGCCTCTGGCAAAGAAATTAAATAATTGCAGTCAGAGGAGGAAGGATGGCTATGGAGGAAATTAAAAGTCCAAAGGAGCTGCCAAAAGGATAGCATGCATCTGAAAAGATGACAGGAGCACAACTAGAAGAGGTAGAGTATCAGTTTGTGCAAAGGGATGCAGAAGTTTAGACTCATTAAGAGTTGCTGACCAACTCTTGTCTCTAATTAGATTTTTGAGGAGCTCTAAAGTAGGAACACCATCCTTCTGAGGGATTTACATCAAAAGGAATATTTGCTGTACATGTAGCGAGTTGCCCAGGTGTCTTTACAATACTTGGAGAACTCTGAAGCGAATCTGGTTTTGTGCTTGATGATGCAGCTTTCCAGCTTTTCAGGGGACCCTCTTCCAGCTACACCTCCTTCAAGGTGCCTCCATCATCTCACAGCACAGCTGGTATCACCCTGAACAGCAGCCTACACTACTCAACCATTACTCCTAATTATATGTTCCAGTTGCCCCAAATGCCACCTTTTTTACTATTTGAGATATATTTGCCTTTACAAAAATAAAATGTCATTCCGAACAGAAATCAGGGATCAGGCTACCACTGACCTCAAAATCAGGACTTCACCCTAATTAAAGGTTAAAGACAAGAGGAAAAGGCCCTTCTTTATGGACCACATTGCCCTGTCGTCTGTCCTTCCTACCGAAACATTTCGGTCTAGTCATGTGAGTGTTTATTAAGCCAAATACACCACTAGCAAACTCTTATTCTACACAGAACTCTTCTGCTTGGTTTGCAAGACCATAGACAGAAGTAGCATTAGTAGCTGTAAAAGCCATAGGTGGCCCTGTGCAGCACTAACTGCTGCACTTCAATTGAAGAATTAAGGTGAAGAGCACAGAAGAGAGATTGTGGTCCAGAAGGGAAGTCATGAGGGACAAGTGCTGCTCTTCCAAACCCTTTGAACCCTTATCCTTTCCTGTCTTTCCTCTTCGACATCATCACTCACCACTACTTCTGATCCAGGCTAAGCACTGATACAACCCAAGTGTTACCCAACCACCTCCAGTATGACACTTCCTCCAGCCATTTTATTGCTCCTCTGCAAATGCAGCTTTCTTTAATTATTTAAGGAGCCAAACTGGTTTGACAGTGTTTGCCTCCTCACCTGGGTGTGTTTAGAGGAGCCCAAGACAAGACTGTCACAGCAGGTACACAGGGTTGCCAGGTACACCACACAGAGGTAGCATTTAATCACTAGTCAAAGGCAGTCAATCTCCCCCTCATTACAGAGGACAATTATGATTCGCTAATATTTATGACATCCTCACAGAAATGTTTGTGGCTCTTCATAAAACAATTCCATACCCAGCAAGGGAGATGCAGAAATTTACCCCACAATTTTCATATTCAACCCATTAAGTACTTAAAACACAAATCCTTAATACTCTACTTTTTAAATATTAGAAAATACCACGACGTGGAGAAAAAAAAAAAAAAATATCTTCCACTGGAAAAAAGACAACGGCATACTAAGATATTTATCTGCATATGGCTGATATGCTTATATGCTTTCTCAAAGACAGTTAAGACTAAAGACCTTAAGTCCCATGTAGAAAAATCAGAGGTTCCAACCTGTGTGTGAATCAGCCTCTACTACATTCTCATAACCATCCCTAATGATACAGCCACAGTGATTTAAAAAGCCTCACAAAATGCACCCAAGGAAAACACTGAGATGCAAGCAAACAAATTGTACCAGAAAATGTTCTATCCAGAACTATAAAAAGCAGCCATGGAAGACTACTCTGATCCATTCATTTACTAGGATTATAGTTGTACCTTGTAACCAGAGAAAAGAGGCACTTTTTTGGATTATAAACAGATGCATGTAATTTGAGCATTCTTTGGCTCTAGCTTAATTTTCTTTTGTTTTAAAAGAAAAAATGCATTAAATGGAGATACATTATCAGTAATCCACACAGTTTTTTATAGACAGAGAATATTTACATCCTCGAAGACCAAGATTTTCTTCTACCATAGGCAGGATGCCTCACGCATTTCAGGTTTGAACCACAGTGGTTTCTATGACCAGCTGCCTTCCAGGGTATGCAGACTTCCAAGAATGTCTGAAGCTTTGCCTAGCAACTGGGACAAAGCACAGACTGCCCCTAGTTTAAACATTTTCCTCTGTACGTATTGCATGAAGTTATATCAACTCCTGCTGCTTGAACTGAGGGGTACATGATTACCATGTCTACAACAAAATTTTTACCATTTTACTTACAGCTGAGTAGCACAGTCAAAGACACTTTTCCTACCATAACAAAAACAAAACTGCAAAGTCCTTCTAACATTAGGTCATTATTGTATCAAAGCAGAATGATGTCTTCAGGATTGTGTTTGTTGTGTGTGTTTTTTTATTTATTTATTTTTAATTTTTTATTTTATTTCATTTTAAATTCCAGATAGGAAGAAATGGTACTTTGTATCAACAATGTTATTTCTGATGCAAGATTTAATGTTGTTTGGGTGGTATCATAAAATTATGTGTTTTATTCGACACACATCCTCTTAAATATTTTGTTAGTACAAAATGTTGGATGTAACTTCAGCTTGAAGCAGTCAAACTCACTTGCACAATGTTTACAGACTGAGGAATTATCCCATTGAGTTAAATTGGCTGCCCATCTCACCCAGTACCCTTGGGCTGACAGTGACCTGTAGCAGGTATGGTGACACACTTGCAGGGCAGAGAGGGAGGACACCAGTATTTCATACTTATAGTGACGGCTAGAATGTCTCTAATGAAATGGTGAAAGACAGATAGGGAGAGCAACAGATCTTTGCACTCTTGCATCAGAAATCATTACACAAAGGAGAAATATGACCCACCACTTCCTCCTGCCCCCATATGCCAACTTGTTAAAAATAACTGCTTGCTTAAAGTTCTTTTTGTTTGTGATATGCTAACAACAAGAAAGGGAAATATGCATCCACAAAAGGCTAGATACAAGCCTAACTTTTGTTAAATCCAAAGTGTTAAACCTATACAATGCCTCTGTAACTAAGGCATGTAGCCACAAATGTGCTATTAAAAACCCACACATCTTATGCCAGCCCCTGTTCTCCAAGACTGGTGTTTCAGTTCGAGAGCTCGTGTTGACTGCAGGTGTGAACTCATAGACTGGGTGTTACTGCAAAACTGATTTCACTATCTCCTGACATATTCTGACCTCTGCTGTTATGAAGTGGAATTTATTTAGAGTTTTTTTTTTTTTCTCCCCTCTTTTAAACACTGCAGAGAGTGACAATTCTTATTAAGCTGGAGGCAATTATCCAGAGTAAAGAAATGGTAGGAAAATTACTTATTTTACACCATAAGGCACAAAAATAAAGTGCCCAAGCTCTTCCTTCCCCCTCAGGTTCCTATTATCCTGTCATTTGGTATAAGCTGTGCATGTGACTATCCACGAATACGCACACCCTGCTCTCTTAGCTCCTGGGCTCGTACACACGCTACCAAGGGGCGCCAGCACCCTGCTCTGAGAACACACGGTTTTAGGCTTTTCACAGCAGGCAACAGCAGAACCACGGAGCACACCAATACACAGAATATCACCAATATTACACTACTGAAGCAACTAGTTTTAGACCAACACTTTTTTCAGTTGAATTTGCATTTTCACTACATAACTGTTCTACAGTAGACCAGTGAGCTCTCCTAATTATTAATAAATCTAGTATCCTATAGTGAATTTTGACAGACCTGGTTAGTAAAGAAATGTTGTAAGTATTATGTATGTTAACATCAGTCAGTGTAAAACTGAACCAACTATGACTATACTGGTTGGCAAGAAGGAAGCAAAACACCACTTTAAGTGATAGGTACATTCAGAGGGGAAAAGAAGACACAAGTCCATCATTATGTTCTACTTCT
>NW_008583656.1:0-13242 GCF_000691845.1 Merops nubicus | reverse complement strand
CTCTTGCCCTCCTGGATAAGAAGTCTCCTCTCAGACCTTGATCTTGAAGATTAAGGCACAGACCTTTACAGTAGTTATCACAAATGCTCAAAGAACATTTGCTCTTCCTTTCCCACTGCAACGCCTGACAAACTTCAAAATAAAACTGTACCTAAAACTTGCATTACTTCTGCCAGACTTGTTGATTTCCCATGGCTCAGAAGATAAAGTATTTGACCAAATATTTATAAATAGTATGAATTGAAGACTGTCTCTCCCAGTCGTAACACTTTTGACTAAGGAACAGAAAGACAGCGGCTCAGTGCCCAGTGAGTGTTTTAAAACCAAATGCTCTTTTTAATTCTCATGTTCAACTAGAAAAGAGACCCTAATCCCAAAACAGCAAATTCATTCATATGCCAAGAACCTACCTCTTTTAGAGCAACAAGCAGGAAATAATCTTGTTCAGTTCTTCAGCAATATTTTCTTACACAAAAAAATCTGGTTTCACCAACAATGCTTTTTTTTTCTCCTTTACCAGTAATAGTAAGGTTAACATGTTAGGTTTTTATTTTTCTGCATGTAGCTACTTTAATTTCACCTTCATGCATATGGCTAAGAGATTTGGTGCTTCTTTAATCCTTGAAGATTTTGTTTCTGTTGGGACAAACATAAGGAAATTCACCATAATCATCTCATTGGAGTAAAAGCAGGAAATGCAACAGCGTAATATGAATATACTCAACTACAAAACAGTCATTAAAACTCAATACAGCACCTCACTCCATAGCACTGGTGTCCAGGGGACAGCCTGTTTTAGCTTACACATGCACACCCCGTTCCAATAACCATCCTCACGTTTTATTTTGCCTTCATTTGTAACCACTATCTGCTGGAAACGGAAACAGAAAGGGTCCCCCAGAACAATACTGCAGACTCCAGTAACAGATACTTAAGATTGTCAACAAGAATGCCAAGCAATGGGTCATATGAACAATCACAAGTGTCCTTTTGGTTTTAAAGTTACAGTTTAAGATATGGAACTACTTTAAATAAGACACATCACTACAGCTTTATTTCCCCCACAAAAGTTTTATTAATAAGTAGAACAGATCTGCACAATATCAGGAGGAAGCCTCAGTTCTGGTGTCTGTGTGTAGAAACTACCCAGCAGTTTGTTGCAGGTGGGCTCAAAAAACTATTTACTGTTTTAAAGGCTATCACAGAATCTGGTAGGTGTTCAATCAAAACAAAGTACTATGCTTAATTTAATCTTGTATTCCATCAAAAATGTGATGAGAAACTGAATAGCCTAAATCAAAAAGTAGTATGATTAAACAGAACTTTTTATGAAATCAATTAGCAAAAACAGAAATAAAAAAAACATACCATGAGGATTAAAAAAAAAAAGTTAGGCAAATTAAAGTGAAAACACTACTAAATAAAGACAAAGCATAGAAGAAATTCTGTGGTCATGCTAGAAGAAAAATACAGGACAAGTCAGATATGATGAAGGTGAGTAAGTGGTTAATGACAAGACATCTACGATGTTCAGTTAAAGAGCTGTCAAATTCTTCAGAGAAGCGTGAGACTGGGAAAACCATCACAGAGTAGAAGAGAAGTGTTGAAGATGGCAAAGCCTGGAAGAATTTGCTTAATTAAAAGTTCCTCTGTTTTCTAGAACATCAGCAATTATCTTCAACTCAAAGGGATGGAAAGGCCTCATTGACTGAAAAATTAAAAATAAAGATTCCCTTTAAGGGTGCGGCGACACAAGATGTAAACCAGAAGAGTTAGAAGAAACATTTAGACTATGCTTCTCAGCTTGAGTTTCTAGCCAGGTATTAAAACATTGCTGATTTACCGCCATCACCAAGCCATAGCTGTTTGGAAGTGAGTTAACACTTCAGTTTGACAAGTCACATATAAATTTATTTTTTTTTCTTTCTTTGACAAATTAACTGTTGTGATACACAAGAAAAGCAGTAAGTAGACCATAGTTAGGACCTAAGTTACGCAGCTGGCAAAAAGCCTTGCTGTTTTATTTAAAGACAGACAGAGGAAATAAGGTGTATGGAAGACGATTAGAAGGCCATTACATGATGGGAGGAAGATGATCACATGTGTAAAGAGCAGGTTTCTAATGTGCAACATCTGACCAGGATAAAGTACTAAACTGGACCCAAGAGAAGTTACTTCAGATACCATGACTCTCTTAATACATTCTGTGGAGAATAAGGAGATGGACTTCAACCATATTCTTTATAAACCCAAACTGAGACACTGAATGAGCATTGCGAGTGGAGACGAGAATTCACTGTTCTAGTCCTGAATTGGAGCACTGGCCTAAGGTTCAGTAAGCACAAATTCATCAAGTGTAGTTACAAAATCTTATTCTTAAAACAGGACAACTGAAGACAAAAATCCCTGTACATCTCAAAACAACGTTAACTTTTTCTTTTATTTTTAACAACAGACTTGACTGCAGTTTGTAATCAGTCATCCCCACGCCCTTTTATGCAGTGCCACTGCCTTAAGTGATTATTTACCAGTTTGTACTGGTGCAGTTGTTGTCCTACTCTTAGTTTGGTACGTGCTACTGCATGTATCGCCCTTCAAGGCGAGACAGAAAAGAGCCTTAAGAGTACGAGGACTAGTTATTATAAAGAAGAGATGAGACTGAGAGCAAACACTTCTTTTCCAAGTTTATCAAAGCAGAAATAGTACTAATTGATTTAATTTGCTGCAAAGAACATATTAGGGACGAAAAAATAACCGTAAAAGTTACATACCCCTGACCAATTTGCCAGCTTTTACGAGGTTAAAAAATATATGCCAGGATTGGTCTATGTATAAGAATATCCAGCCTCACAAGAGTCATGACCTACACTACCTCTGAGCTGCTTCCAGCCACATATGCAATTTCCACATGAAAGAGCTTATTACTCACTCAGTCTCATCATCTGAATACCAAACCAAGAGAAAATTCTTAGTTAAGCATGTATGCATCTGCAGGATTTAGGGCACAAGACAGAACAAAGTGAGTTTCAGGAGGAGTTTTGGAAATGAGTTACTTCACAACAGCTGCTCAAAACACACAACCTAGACGCAAAAATGTTGACACATAAATCAGTCTATTTTAGGATGTATAATCTAAGTGTCAAGTCAGAAGCTCAAACCTGTAATGCCTACTGTTGACTTGACATTGTTAAAAAAAAAAAAAAAAACAAGAAAAGGAAAAAAAATAAAAACGACAGACACAAGCTCTCCCCCCTGAAGTAACTAATTACTTGGATCAGGGTAACTACCAACTCTGAAGACACACAATTTAAGTGGCACTTACACTGTCATATAACCCAAACACCAGACTCTACAAAGTTTAGTAGAAGTTGCACAGAGAATTACGATTTATTAGAATTCAAAGGCTAAGGTGCTGGCTGCATCCCATCTCTGCCCTCTAATGAATTTTGTTCCCAAAATACATTCCTCTGTATGCCCTGTTAATTTTAATCATTTGCTGAGGATGGGGAGGAAGAAAATCCCCAGCCTTTATGTGCAAGGTTATTAGTCTAAGATTGCTTAGAGAAGCTCCCGGTGATCAAACTGTGCTCCTCTAGCGGCCTGCTGTCCTGGAACAAGTGGAGATGCCTTCAAAGAGGTGGAAGAGTGCAAGGTGGTGGGGCTGTGCATGCCAACGCACTGCTGGCACCTTCTACATTTCCATAGAGATTACATGATGGTGTCAGACAACAACAAAAGAATTCTGTTTTCCCTTTCCTTGATGGAAGACTGTCTTGATCTAATAAAAATAACTGACCTACAAGCTCTAAAGGACAAAGGGCTCCTCCTGGGCAACTCCAATGACAGAGTTATGTGGGAATGAGGCACGTACCGGTGAAGAGAATAGCTACAGCTACTGCAGCGTTTTCTTTGAACAACCTCCAAAAACCACATAAGAAAAATAACAAACGTATTTTTGGGGGGAGGGAACATTCAAAGTAAAAGCAGGTCTGGACTTCATAACATAGCTTTCGGTCACAGGTGCTTTTACATGAATCCATCTGCTCAAGGCATCATTTTAGACACATTTAAAACAAACAAACAAACAAAAAAATCAAGCTTTTTCCACCTTGAGGAAGGAGATGCGAAATGCCACAGTCTTGCTGCCAGAGGCAGGGATGGAAGAAACACAGGACAATAATGGAGAACCCTGGAAGATACGCCGTTCATGTCTGCATGTGAGAAATAGGAGAGATGAGAATGGCTACTCTTCTCCTCTGTCCCATCCCCTCCAGCCTGCACCAAGAGCGTCCAGCACAGCCCTCCCCACAACCCTGCCTCAGGTCAGCAGTGGGGATGTGGCTTTAGGGGACATGGACCTTGGCCTCCTGCCTTTCCCTAGGCCCAGTACCAGAGAGGGTACGGGTCTCAACAATTCCAGTTCCACTGCTGCTTCCAGCAGCTCGTGTGCAACAACACTGCCCAACTCAGGGAGGTTTCACAGAAACCCGGCAAGCTGAGACAACCCTGTGGACTGATGGTCAAACAGCTCATGGTAATGGCAGCTGGCACAAGAACCTCAAAAAAATCCAAAATAAGACAGCCAAAAGCTGGTAGATCAGAAGTAGCCCTCCAAGTCTTTTTTTGAACACAGATTTGTAGTATGTGTCTCTGTCAAAAGACTCATCTATGGAAAGTGACTATTAGATTTATCAATAGAGATCAAAACACAGATTTAAAGACAATAAAATGAATGGGCCATTTTTCATCCAGTGGCTTCGAGGAAGCAAATTAAAATTAAATGATGTCCAACAAAACCAACAATAAGCTTGCTAATATTCTTGCCTATATGCAGGAATAAGGCTAAGATACAGCTATTCAAAACACTTTTTACAAAAATAAAAAAATGGGTACAATGAAACAACTCTGAAAAACACAGTCAACACAATTTGAAAACAGCTTGTTCTGGAATGGAAGATTTCCCTTATAAGCACTGTAATGGCAGCTTAAGAATGTCTGCATAATATCTTCTGAATCCCCTGTAAGTCACAATATATTGAAAGAAGCCACTGTTATTTTAAACAAATCAAAAAATTTTGCACGAAGTGAAACTGGATTAAGCAGTAAGCATTTTACTGGCTAATTAAAGATTTTGTGAGCAAGCTTATGATACTGACGTTTCTGCCAAAAAAAAAAAAAACCCCAAACAATTATATGTGAAAAATACTACAGCAGAAAATTCTTTGTAGCTCTTTATAGTAGTGTTGCAAATGTTAAGACTTTTATACCACGCAACAATGCACAGCAGTGTTCAGATCAACAGAAAATTGACAAACTGACACAAAACATCAACTCAACTCCTTTCTGTGTCTTGATCCTATTTTTTCCACATAAAGGAAACATTTATGAAATTCATAACATCTGAAAGGCAAATACACATTTTTTCAGTATGACATAGTGAGGGCTATTTTAAGATGCTGGAATGTCATTAATTTGTGCCCCTTAGTTCAGCAATTTGTAAATTATTAGCCTTCGAGCATCAAAACAAAGTCTAAGCACACTTCATTCAGCTACTAGCGTTTAATTTAAACACAATTGCAAGAACAATTGCCAAAACCCAGCATATGCTGTTTACCATAAAATTGAAAAGTAAGCCTCATGTATGATACATATCTACAGGAAGATTTTTTTTTTTTTTAAGCCTAAAGCTTGGCTGTTTCAATTTCCTAAGTTTTCGAGCAAGTGCCTACATATCTGCTGGTAACTAAGCTGCTGAGCAGCAAGTTTAGCTTGAGATGTCACTGCCAAACCTTTTCCCTATAGTGTCAATAGGAGGGGAGAGAAAGAAGAATGATTAAGTATAATGCTATATAAATATCTATTTGTGTTACAGGACATTCCTGTATTTAACAGCAGCCTTACACATTAAAGAAGGAAGAGACTTCTACTATCAGATTCCTGTTCCTGTTGAATTTTACAGGAAATAAGTCCTTAACTGTTGTGCTCCATCACAGGGGCCTGCATAAAATATTATAGGACTGCAGCAGCTCTCTACACTGGTGTCTAGAAAAGCCTTGAACTCTCTCAGGAGTTCATAAGATTCTCCAAACAGGGCTAAAAATGAAATTACATGGAGAAGTTTATGGAAGTTTGGCTCTAGGAGAGAAGCTCTCCCAACAGCAAACCACTTGGAAAGGGGCAGCAGACACTACCTTATGTGTATTTGTTTTTTTAAATCTGTGAAACAGAACATACCTACCACTTTCCCTTTCATTCTGAGCAATTCACTGCAAGTCAAAGCTTTTGTCTGAAGCTTAAGGTCTTTTATTTAATTTACATCTCTGCTAGCTTTAAAGGAAGAGTGAGAATTTTAAAACTGGCAACATCATTCACCAAGAAAGACTAGTTACCTGCTCTTAGGCATTTATGGAGTACACGTTTCAAGTTCTTCAAGTTTGCAGAAAAAAATCTGGACTTCAAAAATTCCTTACTTTAATTAATGACTTGCTCTAACTTGACTGTAAATGAGTTTAATCACTGTGAAGGAACAGTAAAAACACACCATTCAGAATCACCTGATATTTTAAAGAGCTTTAAAATAGTGCTCTACTGTTTAACTGATCTTAAAGCTATGAAAGGTATTAAAGCTGTTTTCTTTTCTGATCGACAAGTCTCTCTCCCTTATCTTTCCCTTTTTTGGGGTAAAAAGGGTTAACAGAGAGCACTTGTTACCGGTATGGGTGTGATCCTAACCCCAAACCCTGACATCCACTTTGAGCCATAGTGCCTTCATAGGAGGCTTCAAGGAGAAGAGGAAAGATAAGCAGTGACCACAGTGACACAACTGAGACTCTGGTAACAAGAGAGGGTGAAGGTTCATTCACAAGTGCCAATGAACTGTCCTGTTGCATGGTCTCAGTCCTGGCCAGCTCCCCTCTGGTGGGGATCTCTGTCCCCACAACAGTAGGGGACAGAGGTCTCCTGTGGCCTCCACTCCCCTTAATCCAAACACTTTGAACAGATAATTTTAATTCACATGTACATGATAATTGGTTTTTTAATAATTCTACAAGTCTTCCTTGTTCAAAAGGACGCAGAAGCTAAAGGAGCGTACTGAGGAAATTTCAAGAAAGGATGATCTAGATTCCTCCACACTTACGCAAAGAGAACAATGACTTCATCATCCAATTACTGATTAAAAAAAAAAACAAACCCCAAAACACACACACAAAATAAAACCAAAAAAAACCACACAAAACTAAGCAACCTCATTTTCGTTTTGAACAGTTACCTGGAATTGTGATGCATCCTTTCCCATCTAAAAGAAATTTTAATGAGGAAGGTATCATGCTGAAGCACTGAAACCTAAGCTAAATCACTTCCGTAAGCTCAGAAAAGACATTCAAGCTTCTTTTCCCTAGCAACTGTTTGCATCCCCAGCTGGAAATATGTTCTCTCTGTTTTGTGCCTAAGTAAAAAAGTTTGAATACAGAGGCAGGCTGCTGGATCAACTCTGAATTGAGATGTTCCTGTTCACCCCAGCTGGGCAATTTCTTAACTCTGATGGGTGCCACTAAAGTAATTGTTTAACATCTTATGCAAACCACTGGAGATGAATGCTCAAATCCACCAGCACATATACAACAGGAAATTACCAAAAAGCAGCAATATGGTAATTCAGCATCATGCTGAACTTAATACAAACACCACAAGATGTTTTTTAGACAAATTTTGACACTGCAGCACTAGTTGCAGCAGAAGGTCCACATGACAATATTAAAACCAGAAATTCCCACTCCACAGACTGTTTTTTTTTTTTTTTTGATCTGGAACAAAGGATCTTTACCTGCTCCCAAAACCAAAACCAAATCCCCACATAAACCAAAGCAAAAAAACCACAGAAAACCTCCTCCAGCCATGAGTACATCTTAAAGTTGTTGTGGCAGACTCAGTACTAACTACCTTGAACCTTCTCCCCCGCAAACTTAATCTCTCTGTAGTTAAACAAATATTAATAATTGAAAAGTACACAAAGTGATTTTACTGTGGGGGTAATTAACAACTTCATTTCAGTCTAGCAGCAGATTTTTAGTTGGTGTTAACCGAACAGGAGCTTAGAAGAACCTACCATACATGTATAAAATTCTGAATAACCTTGTGAGTTACTAGTTGTTAGTTTGATGTGGCCCTCAGACTTCAAAGGCCCCTTTCATAACAAAACATGACAAAGGCAGAGAAGTCTTTATCATCATTTATGGCAAATAAGATAGACAAATCCACTACATACTAGAAAGCTGATGTAAAGAAAAGACTGAACTTTGCATCATCAACAAGCCCCAGCAACATTTTAGAAGCCCTAAATTACCCTGCAGTTTTTTCATTAGAAGATTAACCCTGTGTAGGGTTTTCCATTTGGAAAAGCAACAGCAAGGAGTCCAGTCACACAGAAGCACACAGATAAAGTTTCTGCTACTTTGCTATCAGCATATGCCTGTGAGGATACTCCACCTGACTGCAGTGGAGCATGCGTTTAAACTTTTCCTGATGCCTTAAGTGAAGAATCCAGAGTCTACCACCCTGGATACACACAGCTCAAACTCTTTGTTTTCTACTGCTCAGCCTTAATGCTTCCTGTTAGCCCAGTCATGAATACACAGACAGGCAAAGCTGACAGTCCCTGGCATCAGTGTTAGAGGAATTGCATGTTCAGGTCTCATCACTAAATATACACACTGCTGATAATTAGGCTGTGTAGAAACATAAGGATCTCTCCCTTAACAGAATTCACTGATGAAAACCCAGCAAGGACATATGGCTTAAAATTAACGTAGTGTGAAATGAAGAGTACAAACCTTAAAGTGGAAAGCTGCCTAATGGTAATTTTCAATTACAATTTAATTTAAGAAGCAGATCAAAGAAGTGCATCATTTACATTTTCAAACATTAAGCTTTAAAGATCAAAGACCTCTAGTATTTCCAGACTGCATATATGTGAGTAACTTGGTTGGAGTAATGAATCTATGCAGAGGGAGAATATAAGCTGCTTGTCTGCTCCACGAAGCAGTTTCTCCATCGTCTGAGACTGCAGCAAGTGGTATTTGCAACAAGCGTCACCAACAAGCACCCACTGACATTATACATAAACAGAAGCAAGAGGCTTCAAGGACTAAAATAGGATTATTATACCTATTTTTTTTTTTTAACTGCTAGAGAATTCTCTCCCTGAAACTAGTCTTGAGAGTGCTTCAGAGATTTTTTTTTTTCCCCCACAACTCCAGCTTGACAGCTGTGATTTAACAGTGCTTAAACACTGTTCCAGAGGTCATTAAAGATTTCACTTCATTGTAGTGTTTAACCAAAACCATGTTTTCATGACAGTGCTGCAGCCTACTTAAGCTAAAAAGTTAGAGAAGTGCACTATGCAAATATTCCAAGACATGTCAGTTTAATTTGTTAAAATGAAGTATCAGCAGCAGAGATGATGTTTTAATGACTACTGGGAGTTGCTGCAACAGACCCTGGTCAAATTCAGTGTAAAGTAGAAAGTGTCCTGGCACTTACATCCAGGAAACAATCATACTTTTAGTTCATGCTCAAGATTCATGTGTACGTCTGATTTCCTCCCAAAAAACGCAGATTAGCGTTCAAGATTAAAACCAGGTTTTTCTCAGCAGAAAACCAGAAAGCATCATGGCCATAAAACTGAGACAAAAAAAAAAAAAAAAAAAAAAAAAAAAAAAAAAAAAAAGAAAAAAAAAAGACAGGGTTGATCATTTGAACTGAAGGAGTAAACAAGAGCTGCTCATGGAAGTTGAGAGGATGGCAAGAACTTCTCTAAGTTGAGGAATGTGACAATACCACATATGTAATGCCCAAGGATATTCAGTACCTGACTGCTGGTGTTGCAATAACATCCAATCCCCAGAGCCTTCCTTATTGCACACCAAGATCCTCAACATGTCATACTGCCCGTCAGACTGGTCCTAAAAGCAAGACGGATTTTTATCTGCATCTCCTTTATGTTGCCCATTTCCCTTCTAAATCACAGGATTAAAACCATTTTAAATGTAGATGGGAGGAGTTATATAATGCTAACATTTACACAGAGATTTTATTCTTGTATTGCTGTATTAGACATTAATACAGGAAAGAAAGGGGTATATGAACTCTGCATACCTACTTGTAAACACAAAAGGATTTAAAGTGACTTTCTCAAGAGAAACGTCTCCAACAGGCACTGTTCATGGTAGGAATGTTGCATTCTGTAACTAGCAATCTCTTAAATAAATGAACAGCTATTACACTTTTACAATAATTGAGGAACCTATACAGTCTTCCTGACAGACAAAAGTGATAACACAGAAGCAAGCTTCACACCTGCAACCTCCCACAAAATAAAAAGGTAAGCAATATCCAGGCTCTTCAGATGAAGGAAACGATGAGCTAGCTGTGTCTGGCTGCACTTCACTCCCAGCGTGCTGACCTCGGAGGATGTTGCGTAACGCTGCGGAACACGCGGGTACCCCCACCAGGCCTGAAGCGCCTCACGCGGATTTCAGCGTGGCAGCAGCCACGCCGCTCCCAACTCCCGGCCCGCATCAGCCACCTAGGCACAGCCAGAGCACTCACAGGTCTTAACACGCACCTCTCAAAAATTAAAACCACTATGTGCAATCTAAGCCATGCGGATACATCGGCACGCGAAAAAAATTGGTAAAATTGGTGGATGTTACATCTGCCTCCACTAAGCAGTCTGCAGAATAGCGTCCCTTCCCAGATGGGAATATATATTCCCTGCTTCGAGAAGAAACAGACACATACACCTCTTTGAGTGGAGAGGCATGTGCTGAGGTTGGGATGGGAAGGATCTCCAGATCCTGTCCCCAAGAGCAAGGTCATAGAATCATAGTATGCTTCGAGTTGGAAGGGACCTCAAATCATCATCTAGTCCAATCCCCCTGCAGTAAGCAGGGACATACCCAGCTAAATTAGATTAAATTGCTGAGAGCCCCATCAAGCCTGACCTTGAATGTCTCCAAAGATGAGGCCTCCACCACCTCTCCAGGAGCCTGTTGCAGTGTTTCACCACTCTCAGAATAAAGAGCTTCCTCCTAATGGCTAATACAAATCTCCTCTACTCAAGTTTAAAACCATTGCCCCTTGACAACAGCATGTAGCAACAGGACAACAGTCCCTCCCCAGCTTTCTGTAGGCCCTCCTCAGGTACTGGAAGGCCACCATAAGGTCTCCCTGTAGCCTTCTCTTCTCCAGATTAAACAACCCCAGCTTTTTCAGCCTGTCCTCACAGGATGGGTGTCCCAGCCCTCTGGTCATTTTTGTGGCCCTCCTCTGGACCCCTTGTAACAGGTCCATGTCTTTCCTGAGCTGAGGACTCCAGAGCTGGACACAGGACTCCAGGGCAGAGTAGAGAGGCAGGATCACTTCTGTCCTTCTGCTGGCCACACTTCTTTTGATACAGCCCAGTACACAACTGGCCTTCCGGGCTGTGAGTGCACACTGTGGGCTCATGTCCAGCTTCTCATCCACCAGTGCCCCCAAGTCCTTTTCTGCAGGGCTGCTCTCCAACACATCGCCCAGCCTGTACTGATAATGAGGATTGCCCCTAGTCCTACCCCATTATCCTGAGCCTGCACCAGCTTCATCCGTTCCCGAACTGCACAATAGGGTAACAAAAAAGGTAAGACATGGCTGAGCCACAGCACAGCTGAGTTCAGGGGAAAAAACTAAGGAAATAAAAAAAGTAAGATTGATGTGAGGAATGCTGGCATACTTTTAAAATCATCTGAGACACACCAATACCCTGTCTATATTTCACTCCCCCATATCTGAAAGGTTGTGTGACATCACAGTAGTCTTCTAATGCCCGAGATACACCCTCCTCTATCCTACCTCCTTGGCTGTAGACAAAGAGAAAGCAATCAGAGGAGTCACTGCTGGAAATCTGGATGGCTGGATAATATCTAACCCATCTAGGCACCAGACACAGCAAACCAAATTACTGCCAGCCTGCAGATCACATCTGCTTAGGCACTAGGAAACACTGCTCCAACACTACGCTCTGCTACTGTGACCAGGAGGTGCGGTTCTTGCAAGAGACTTCCCTGCATGTAAGGCCCAGATCTTGTCGTCAAAATGTGCATATCAAATATTTTGTGTTCTGAGAAAGTTAACTACTATTTTGAGAACCAGACAATTTAATAGCATTATTCCTCTTAACAATAGTATATCCAGTTAGGTTCAGAAAAAGACCCTGACCTTTTTACTGTCATTTTCAAGGGGAGACAGTTTTCACAAAAAACCCAAATAAATCAGAGATTCCACTGGAAACTGGAATGCCACAAGATTAGAAAGCCATAAAAATTTATAAATTCTTAACTTGGGAGGTAGGAAAGGGAAATAAAAAGAAAGGAACCATAGGTACGTACATACATACATTTTCCAGTCAGGTCTAACAGTAGGCTTCCATGCCCCATGGTAGGTAAAGCAGACAAGATATTGATTTCACAAACATGCAAGTAAAAAAAATTAAAATAAGTGTAATAACACTTTCAGAAATTTAGAACAGCCTGAGACTGTTCTGTCAATCTTTCAAATGGCCAAAATGCAAAACAAATGCAAAACCCCAGATTTAAAAAGCCTGCATGTCCTATAAAATTTCATCATTTAAATACTTACCAGGTAAGAAATTCACTCCAGTAAGAAGAAAAAAGGAGTTATTTACAAATAACCTTAGGTGCACATTTCTCCTCTTCCCTATCCAAGCCTCTCTCCTCTGTCATTGCTCCACAGCACACAGCTCCCAACCCCACCCACTGACACCTGACATGCAGAACTTCCTGGAGTCTTTAACAATGCTCTCAAATGAGATTACAGCCTGTGTCTGCAAGACCTATCCCAACGTCACAGAGGGCTTTTGGATTTTTATCAGAAAGCTAGGTCATTAGTGAGCAACCCAGTCTGTGCATTTTAATGGGAATTTGTCTTTGAAAATCCTCTTCATGTAAGTTGACACGCAAGACTCGTAGCTGTGAAGCAATAGCCTCCTGAATAATCATCAAGTCCATGTTTATTATATCTTTTTTTTCCCCTCCACAGCATCAGGCAAATGTCTGTGGAAGATACCCATCTGTACCTGGAGCTCATGTCTTCATCCTCACCTCATTTTCATTCAGTCCGAGTAAAAGCAACTCCACACAACCTTTTTATTGAATGCTGAAAACTCACAGTGAGGATTCCCACCTG
>NW_008583655.1:43977-44210 GCF_000691845.1 Merops nubicus | reverse complement strand
GAGGTTTAACAGCAGTACCACTGGCTAGATCAGAAGGCTGTGTGTTTTGATCTTATTTGGATTATTTTATTTGCTATCTGGCTGAATACAACCAGCCAGCAAAGTAACTTATGAAAATGTCTTCCTTTCTTCACCACTCATCAACTTTATTTTTAATAAAACACTGTTAATGAAATTTATGTACAAACTACATACTATATTCATTCTTCAAATATTCACTAAACAAGGGATTC
>NW_008583655.1:42305-43959 GCF_000691845.1 Merops nubicus | reverse complement strand
GATTATAACAGCACAGGAAAAGCACCTTGACATCAGATGATGTAACTGATAAAGGCCTACTAAAATAAATATTTTCAGGTCTACCTTGATGAGATCCTGGGGTCCTGGTACTAACAAACAAAGAAAGAATGGAACTGAAGAATACCTATTACACTTGGGAGTTACTACAGGATATAGCTAAAAATGTAAGTGCATTAACAAAATTGCTATGAAAAGTAAGTGTGAAATAACTTTTTTTGATACTCTATTTTAGAAACATCTTAAAACTGCTTAATATTTTTAATTAAAGGAAGGAGCTCCACTGCTTGATTTTTTTGTACTTCATTCCGTAGAGGTTACAAATTAGAATTCTGGAAGATTGTTCTGATGAAACAATAAACATCCCATTGCCCTCATATTCAAGGGTCAACCTACTCTTTAACATTCTATCGACACTCTAAAATGCCTTGACATAGATATACTCCAAAACTTACTCAAAAATCCTATATTTGGGACAGTTTATAGAATAAACAGGGGGGAAAAACAATGATTAGGCCTTTTAAACTCTAGTGGGGTTGGAAGATGGGGGAGACAAGTCAACAGGATTCTTCAAATACATAATACGTTATCTTTAAACAAAATGGTCTTAGTCTTTCAAGTTAAAAATCTCTGGGCTATCAAGTTCCACTCACAACGGTATCAATCCTGGAAAGGGTAAGGAATTAATAATTTGGAGGAGAATGCACACTACCCCACTTCCTGTTTCCAAGATATTCTTCATGATTAGATGTGGTACCTGCAATGAAAATGCTGTAGCCTTTCTACACTGGCATTCGTAACTCTGCAATTATGGCTTTGTTATTGATATATAAACCTGATTAAGATGAGGTAGAAGCTAAATCAGGGTGAGTTCAGCCTTCCCTGTGTTCATTTCCATCCCACCCACCCCAGGTACTGTTATTGATAGGCAATTCTAGTATCATTTGTTTTACTTTGATATGCAGAGATATGGTAAGGGAGATTGACAAGCTTTTTTTGGCTCTAGAAAACAGGTAATTCTTGCCATCTATCTGCAGCATGAATCCACAATTAAACAATGTGTGTTGTGAAGTCATGAAATCTGTTTTCCTGTCTGGAAGGTTACAGGTAGTTCTACCAGCAGTTTGTGCCAAAAAGGATCATTTGTACCTATAAGATATATATATTTTAAAAAATATTTGTATTTATTATTTTAGTAGATATATATCTATGTAAAATAAACCCACATGATCTATTTACACATCTAAATATGTCTGTATTTATATCTAACAAATAGATACCATAAATACACTTTTCTCCACTTTCCCAATAACAAACTTTTAAAATATATAGAATCAGAAATTTGCTTCAATTTTGTCATCCTTACATAGCAATGTAATAACTAAGCAGCATAATCAAGAGGTAATTAGTTTCCTCTAATCTCATTAGGCCTGTAGAAATTGCTCAATTATTAATCCTTGCAACAAAGCATGTTTAAACAAGTCTTTTAAAAGCTGATTAAGGACTGCATTAACTTTGGCACACATTTCCTTACCCATATCTTCAAGCAGGCTGCTAATTTTCTTGATTCTGTGTTGCAGAGGTTCTACACCGCACCTATCTACACTGATAAATAATTTAATATTGCATAAATGAC
>NW_008583655.1:3330-42274 GCF_000691845.1 Merops nubicus | reverse complement strand
TCAAGAAATCACTTAAGAATACCATCAGTTTTCTGAATAGTCACTGAGACACATGAGTCAACTTGTTTCTGTATCAGATTCATATTGATTTAAATATCTGAACTCTGAAACTGAATGTATGTGTGAATAAAGGCAAGACTTTCCCTGAAACTGGAACAGAAAACAGGAGAGAAGAGATGACAAGTAGTTTTTTACACAGTTACATTACAGCCATTTACTGTATGTATGTATCCATAGTATTTATTTTTACTGGCCTTTTAATTACATGGATTCTTGGCTACCCCCAGGCAATGCTACACACCTGTGTTACAGCATTTGACATGGCATTTGTGTAAAGCACTACAGCTCTGAAGCATAGTAGGAGACTTTTACCTCTTATGCCATCACCTACAGAAATGGAATGGTGCAATTAAGGATCAAGAAAAATCCGAATCTCTTTATCTTCAGTGTGTTTTTAAAAATCATCTCAACTTCCACCCCTGTTTGGACTAGATGCTTAAAACTGTTACCTCAGCATCTTTCCAACTCTAACCAGAAAATGTTAGAAGTGTCTATCACTGCAAAAACAAACAGGATGCACACGCAAAAGCAGAAGATTCCTGACCCATTTCATTTTTTCCACAGAAGAATATTTCATGTACCATGAGTTCAAAAAGAACACATGACCTAGAACAAACACCGTAAACTTAAAAATTGAACTCAGGACAGTTAATCATCCTATTGATTAAATACCAACTACTTAGTTTAGGACAGAGAATATTATAAGCCTTTTAGATAAATGTTCTGAAACTTATGTCATTAAAATAAATTTTGCTATTGCTAATATTTTGCTTATTCTCACTAATAAAAACAAAAATTGATGAATCTCTTAAAAAATAGCTGTACTATTATTAAAAAAAAACAAAACAACTCACTTGAAAGCAGTCTTCTGCCACTTCAACATCATTTTGAGAGGGTGGATAACCTACAAAAAAATTTAAAAATAACC
Organism: Merops nubicus; assembly: GCF_000691845.1. Lineage (NCBI taxonomy): Eukaryota > Metazoa > Chordata > Aves > Coraciiformes > Meropidae > Merops > Merops nubicus. Next base: position 41,286 of record NW_008583655.1, on the reverse strand, counting down.
AACAACAAAAATATACAAGTTTATTTTTATTTACAATTTACTGCTCCCACATCATCCTTCAATATCCAGTTGTGATGACATAAATGCGCTTCTTTACTTTTTTAACCAGTATTTCATGTTGATTTTAATAAGTACCATTCATTTCTACTTTATTTCATATACTGAGTGTTCCTATCCACACTCCTCTCTTTCTGGTTCACACCTCTCTTATAAAAGCATTTTCAAAGTGTCATCAGGAGTCTGAAGCAAGGGATTTTGAAAACTAGAGGCAGATACATTTGGTTGGCGTGAATGCACACCGTGCTATATTTTGCTACAAGTCAGCAGAAATTGGAACTGAGACACCCTAAGAGAGAAGAGGACTCATATGTTCTCTAATTATTTCTCTCGCAGGTATATGGATGATATCAGCACAATTCAAGTCATTCTAGTATGTCAAAAAGCATTTCCCTTCAGAAACATGTTTCTCCATTTGCTAACATAGTAACACACATTAAATCCCTATATTTACAGCACAAAATGGAGCAGAGTATTGTTTAAATTTCTTACTTTGAGTTACTTTTTACAAGACTGAAAGACATTCTCCCCACTGAATAGACACCTACTCTGTTCCTTCCTTCCCTCCCTCCTCCTCCCCATCCAGCAACACATTTATCCCATTTTCCGCTCAGAACTGATTTTCAATTTGCTCACTAGTTTCTATGAGGTCAGTGAAGCTCTAGAACCAGTTAGCCAATATTAGAGTAAATTTTTCTACAATCCTGTATAAATGAGCCCTCAGAACTACTCTGCTAGCTGTTGCTAAACAAACAAAACTCTTAACTGAAAGTATGTGCAGATAAAAAGGAAATTCAAGGAGTCCCAAATCGTTTAACACTGTAACTTATCCTCTAAGAACACAGAAGCTGCAACAAGCTTCTGAGAAGATCCAAGTAAGACACTAACACTCTAGCATCCTCCATTTTGTCATCTTTGAAAAAAAGAGAGGCTTCACTTTTCAGGAATTACTTTATTAGTGTTTGTGAAACAATTTAAGACAATTTAATAAATGGCACTTTAGAAATGCCAGAGTACTATTTAAAAACTGCTGAAATCTCATTCAATCCATATCCTTATATACTGCCAGCACTAATGTTATGCAAAGTGTTTTGACTTATCTCATTTACTAAACACTCACCATGGCCCCCACCAACCCCTTCACCTAAAACACGTACCTTGAGAAATATCCTCTACTGCTCTCCGAATACCTCTGTCAAATGCTCTTGCATCAGCAGGACTCTGAAATGTGAGGCCAAACTTTTTGTCATCAATCTTCCAGTGGTAAAAAGTAGGGGTAACTTTGTTGTAAACAAGGTCCTTCTTTAATGTGCATTCCAAGACCACCTTCCAGAAAGAACACAGAAGGAAAAAGACACCACCAATTAATATATCAAATTTGAGAATAAAATGTAGTCTTTGTGAATTGCCTGTAAACATATATCAGAAGAGTAGATAAAAGTCTCTGTTTATATTTCTTCCTGATAACGAGATGTAATTTTAACTTTGCTCCCATTGTGGCCAACTTACTGCTGAGAGGTGGTATGGGTTAAGAACACTATTTCTACACTGGTGACTCTACCCACCCCCCAAAGTATCTCATGCCCCCAGCAAGCACTTGGGTCACTACAGACTACCTAGACGTTCAGCAAATGGAACAAGCTACACCCAAAAATACCATCACTGTGCTGATACCAAGTATTACTGTAACACTGGCAATTTGATTTGTATACTTATTCTGTAACATTTTTTGAACACTGGACTAACACCATGCTGCTTTTAGGTCTTGTCAGTTTTCTCGCTTAAAGGCTACTATACATCAGAAAATAATATAGGAGAACAGTTTAAAAAACTAAAGTGAATAAAAATGAAATTATTTTTGAATGTATCACTGCCCATACCTAGACACAAATACGTTTATGGCTCATGTTTAACTATAATAAAACCAGCAATTAGGAATATCTAACAGAATTATTTGGCTACAAAACTCTTCCAGGTATACATGCACATTCAGTCAGAAAGCAAAATCTCACTCTTCACATAATTTTCCCACCTCAGATTGGCTGGGTTTTATGTAATAGGTACACTGAATGCTGCTTGATTTAAAAAAAAGGAAATAATCCAAGGTGCGCATGCACTGTTCTGCTCCTGCAGCACTAGGTAGAATAAAACGTGCAGCAAGACTACCTGTATCTCCATAAAGCTTTACTACTACATACTCTCCATAAAGTATTACTACTACACAGCTTTTTGAGAGAAAAATACAAAATTTCTTACAGCATGTGGAAAAATTAGTTTAATTATAAACATAAATTTGGAGATTTTTCCTGAGTTAAAAAATACTTGTCTGTACTTAGATTATTCTTACATATCCTTTGTGTTCTTCATCTCCTTCCCTTGTCTAATTACGACAAATAGTGTTTTTTCCCCTGCTCTTCATTATTTATTCCCACTACCCTACAGTCCACCACTAATCATCTCCTCTTGAATTGTTCTGTCTTTTATCTGTGCCCTAGTAGAACGAAATACTTTCTGCACATATAAACCCTTTCAGCATTAAAATAATTTTTGTTACTCCACTCTGAATTCCCTAAATGGTCAACAATACATAGGTACAACTGCTTACAAGAGAGCACAGGAAGAAATCTAACTATTCACTGTAGATGTGCAGAAAAATGTACTGCAGCCAATAAATAAATAAGTAAATAAGGTGTATCTCATTCCATAGTTCTAAGGTATATTAAGTGATCGTTCTTTGCTCCTTTTGACAAATTTAAACTTGTTTCCTCCTTGAAGGAGGAATTAAGAAGATTTCTCACATCACTGTATTCTAGGTCTGTGAGCACTTTTGAGGGAATCTCTACTATATTAAACACCACCTATTTTCACACTGTATTTTGTGTGAAGTTTCACCTCAAATATCAACAAGAAGTACTGTAAAACTAACTTTGTAAATCTCAGTGATCTATATAGAGAAACTTTGGCCGGTGTAGACAAGATAAATTGCTAAAATCAGAAACTACATTTCAACACTTTAAGCACCAATATTTTTAAACAAAAATGAACATTTAAGATATTAGCATCATTTTCTAAAGCTTGTGTTGGAAACAAATATAAAAAACTTTAATGCATTAGATGTAAATTTCTATTTTGATAACAGACTCCATAATTGAACATTTCTATCTACTAGATACTATTTTACTTGTTTCTAGTTGTACTTTCACACCACATATAGGTAGATCCATTCATAATTTCTCACTCCCAGCCCAAATCTACAAACACATAAGCATATAGTTTTTGATGGAACTTTGGAATGCCTTTTCTGCTAAAGAGTATCAAAGGCTTTTCTCTAGACTTGGGATCAAGTAGCACGACCTGAGAATGTTCATGGTACAGAGCATGTGCGGCCCCAGTTACACTGCAGCCCTGTGACACGATTATTATTCTGTGTGTGCTTTCTTTTTCTTCAGTTCCAAAAGCTGATGTTAGGACAGTACCATAACCCATCTTTTCATAAACTTTAAAGCAAATTGCAAATTTTAAAAGTAAATGATAAATTAAGTTTTTGAACAGCAGATTTTTAGAAAAGAACAGTACTTATATTCACTTTCAGATTTGTATCTCTCCCTTTACACAATTACCTGTTCTTCAAAAGAAAGATTTTAAACTTTGATTTGTTACTCCTGACTCATGACCCAAAAGATATCAGCTCTTTTTTTTTTTTTTTTTTTTTTTTTTTCCTCCTTTTTCTCCTTTCTCATTGCCCAAAAAAAATTACCTTTTTTTTTTTTTTTTTTTTTTTTTTCTCCTCCTCCTCTTTCAGTAAAAACTTGCATGGCAAAGGACTGGAGTATAAAATAAAGCAGAACAGAGAAGTCTATTAGACTTTTCATTCACAAATGTGAAGTTTACCGAAGCCCAAAAACCTGTAAGCTTGAGCCTAACGTGTAACACTAGTGATATTAAGATACAAGAGAGCTACTGTAAGCACAGTAAAAGAGAGCAGCAGACCTGACCAGGTTAGGAGGGCAACTGTTTGTTTCAAGCAGACTGGCTGGAGCCAGATCTAGGAAGAAGAGAATAATAAGGGGGAAATGTGTAATTGTCATAACCTTCATGAAACACCCTTGCATTCCAACACAGATCTAAACAACCAGAGTGAAGAAGTGAAGAACATTCTCTCTCCTAAATTAGCTCAATGGTATCACCACTTCAATGTTCTCCTCAAGTAACTAGGATGCTTTTTGTGAACCCCATGACATAGAATCATAGAATCATTTAGGTTGGAAGGGACCTCCAAGATCATCAAGTCCAACCACCAAGCCACCAGGGCTCCAAAGTCCTCTGCCAAAACAGATCAGAATCTGTCAGGGTTGGAAGGGACCACAAGGATCACCCAGTTCTAACCCCTCTGCCATGAGCAGGGACACCTCTCACTAGATCAGGCTGCCCAGAGCCTCATTCAGCCTGGCCTTAAAGACCCCCAGGGATGGGGCCTCAACCACCACCCTGGGGGTTTTACATCATTCAGTACTGCACACAAATTTTGGAAGTTCTACACGTAGCTTGAAGCTGGTTTGTAAAAGGGCTGATCGCAACCTCTCAGGTATATAAAGGACAAGAAACCCTTCCAACAAGGAACTTCGATATTTTGATATTCAGTCCCAAAGGATCTAATTTATACAGGTGTGATATGTAGTCCAAATTAAATGCCTGCATATCCTATCAAATATATGGAGAGATCTGGCACACTGGAATGGAATTGCAATGTAGTGTCCAAAGCAGTACCTGGAGAGGCAGCAACCAAAGCTAGTTTAGAAGAAACAATAAGGGAAGTGATAAAAGATCTCTCATTCTTTTTGAGAGTATAACCATTTAAAAGGTATCTGGACCTCCATGAAATACCTCACTTATGGAGTTCAAGTCACTTTGGAAGACATTCCACCTTTCTACTGACACATAGTTTGAATAACTGGCATTATGATTTCCATGTATCCCATGTGTGGTAAAACCACAGATCTGAACTCTGTTTGCTCTCTAAGCTGAGGTATTTAAAAATCCATGGTTCCTTGTGTCCCAAAAAAGTGCTCCAAGTTCCAACTATAGGTTTCCCAGGATAAGGGAATTTCTGCATCTTTTCTGGAAGCTGAGCCTGTTCACAAAAGAAAGACTTACTTGCAAGAGGAAATCAAAATATAATCTAGTTATAAAGGTATTTTGACAGTGTATAATGCCACTTGGGGGTGGGAGGGAAGGCTCCACTTGCAACAACTACTGTATTTTTTAATCCCCAGAACTATCTGCAGAAATGGCTGTGTGCACCTCACAAAATAGTGCGTGAACCCAAAATCGTGGTCCAGCTGACAAAGCCATAACTTATAGTTACTTCAGTAGATTAAACATGTGCTTAAAGTCTGAATGACTGAAATGTACAAAATGGTTTAGGAAGCTTTTTGAAAACAATATTGCTACTTTCTCTTTCCAAATACAATAGCTGAGCAACCAACTAAACAGCATATAACTAACTTCAAACACTATTCAGATATACAGATACACACCAAGGCCATTCTAAAATGAATTGGAGCAATGCTGGAGCACAGAAACAGCAGACTCGGTATAACTCTCACTCAAAATCAGAAGATAATAAAAATATTTGGTTCCTGCTCAACAGCAAATATGATAAACCCATAACAACTTCCCCTTTATCTTTAAAGAAAAAGAAGAAATAGCATTTTATGCCACTGAATTAATCACCAGCAGTCCTTTTCAGGGTTGCCTTTGAGAGCACGGCTTTCTTCACTCTTTCAGTTGGAACAGACAACTACATTTCAACTTCTCGGTGGTGTTTTTCTTGTTCGTTTTTTTGTATTATGAAATATAGGAGTCAGCAAGCAATTTTATTTGGACTAAAAAAAAAACCCAATTGCTTGGCTTCATTAGAGAAGAGCTTAACTATTGTGCTTGAACAGTAAATCCACAGGAACATCTTAAGAACAAATGTAAAACCATTAAAAGAATTGAAAGCATATGATTAGAATAGTTTTAGAATCAGAGACTGGGTCCTTGCCCAACAATTTCTCTTCCTGTCCCTGCTACAACCCTTCTGAAAACACTGTCATGACCTAATGATGTCCTCGCATACCTTAGGGGAGGTTCTTGTTTCTTTCATGCCATCAGAAGTCTTGTTGCATACTGTGCAACTTTGTTGTTAATTCATTACACATTAGCTGTTGCTTATAGCTGCATTATTTGAAGTCTGAGAAAATACACGCATACATAGATTCCTCTTACTCCATTACCAAAGCACCACTATGCTATACAGTATTCTTCCCCACAGCCTGAAACTGTATTTGTTAGTTCTCTGACCTTTATTCAATATATATTTTGGAGAGATGCTCTTCCCAGCTGCATTTCTTTCATCTTTTATCCTGTGTTTTTTAGGGGCTGACTTCCAACAGCAACTTCCTAAAACTGCAGCAAGATCAAAATCTGCCCCGACAGAATAGTAGGTCACATCCGGGGGCAGCAGAGGGGGATAGATGGACACAGGATGGGACACACAAAAATGGATAAAATTAAAATCACAAAAAACCTGTTCAGAAAAATAAAGGTTTGGAAAACATATTCACACTAGCACGAGCTTGATCTTGGACAGGAAGAGAAGCAGAGACATTTAAAGCCTTCTATGAGAAGTGGAAATGAAACAAGGCTTGCCCAGGGGAAGCAGGAGAGAGAGCATAAACAGACCAGGATGCTGATGGCCACAACATTTTCATATGCACACGGGAGAAACTTTAAACCAGCCTTCAGTTCTGAGCGTTTTATTACCCTCAGATTTTGAAGGGAAGCTGTTAATGTCAAAAGTATTAAGAATTAAGAGAAAATTGTCAAGCATCTCTAAATGCATTTAAGCTCCTCAATAAGGAGATTCAGTAGGGCTAAAAATGTTCTAAAGGGAACTACTGCAAAGTGAGGAAGCAACTGCAGGTGCACATAGCTGTGCAGGAACACAGGGTACTCTGCTAATAGCACTACGCCTCGCTGAAACAACTGAGTCAGCAGAATTTCTATTTATATGCTCTCTTCCTACAACAGTCAGTCAAGGCAGAAAACTCAGCAGTCCTGTCTCAAGGAAGAAAGCGGTGTGCTCGAGAAGGAATCAGCAGTATGGTGTAAGAAGCAATTCTGCCTTTTAAGCTTACACAGGAGTCATAAATTATTGGCAGAAAAGAGAAAGTTCTTGATAAAAGTCATTAAGATGGAGGTTCTGTGCCTTCCCCACTTCTTTGTTTCCACAGCAAGACCCCCTCTCTTTTCAACTGTCACACAAATAACCAAGAAAATGTCTACAGTAAGTCAATTTGGTCTTCTAAAGGTCTGTGTGTAGAAATGGCTGAGATCCTGTATCAGTTTTCCTTCTCCGAGGCTGATTTTTCTGATGCTATTTAAGAGAAGTTTACTACTGGTATTTTACTTAATTTAGCTGAGAAATTAATACTATATGTTCATCAAATCAGATCAATTCTTGGACCTGTCAGCTCTTTCTTCCAACACAGAAGTCGTTTCAACAGCTATGTTTTGTCATAGCCAAATTCTACAACTAACTGAATCATTAAGGTGGCATTCCTTCAGACTTTGTGTTTTTAACAAGTTATCTCATTTTCCAAGGCTCCTGTTAAACACAATATCATTGGTGTATAAACAGGTCAACAAGAAGATTTAACTTTAACCCTTCATTGGAAAGAAAAAACTGAATAGCAAAGTGTTTTCCCGAATGGATGGAAATATGCAACGAAAAATATATTTTCAGGTTTCTAAAAGATAAGCATGCTTAATTATAGAAATGCATGGTATTATACCTAAAACAAATAATTGGCTCTTTAGGTATATAATCATTTATATGGACAAAAGCTCAGCCACAGCATTCTACTAAGTCTAAAAATTTACCTTCTAGTCTACAAGCAATAAGCAAACATCTATTCTTAAGTCCCATGTGGTTTTAACAGGAACATTAAACAGATATAAACTGTTACCGTTTTATCCCTGAGTCGTTCTCCATGGATAAGAAAATCAGCACAGCTATTCTCTTCCTGGGGAATGACTTTGAAGACTGTGACACAGCTTAGTCCACCCCCTCCAAGTGGCAACCATCCACCACTTGAGTCATCCCGGGTCATCACCACAGCTCGCACTCGTGCATAACTATTACTGGAAGAGATGCAAAAGAAGAAATTAGTTTTCCATAAAAGCAAACCAGCTAAGTCTAGTTTTAAAACCAAACCAAAAAACAAAGCAACAAACTCACAATCAAGTTCACAATAATTAACACTGCAGAGGTTCAGACCTTCTGTAATAGTCACCTAAAAGAAACTAGTCTAAGAAGGTGCTCTAAAATAAATAAATGATCTTCTGTACTTTTATTTTATGCCTTTATTAAGACTTCTTAGAGCTTACATGTGATGCCTTGTAAAGACACTTAACCAGACAATGTAGTTCATCAGAGTCAAAACTGATATTCTTCTAAAAACTTTACAGTCAGTGATCTATCTACAGATGGCCAGGGAGGGGAAGAGAGTAAGGATCAACTCCTGATTTATTTTAGACTAATCATGAAGACAGTCAGCCACCATGAAATTGCAAACAAACAAACAAAAAAAGATAACAAGGAAGCAGAAAGAGGTCAGGCCTTCTGCCACTGAAATCTAAACAAAAACAGGCTTCTAGCCAGAAACCCTGTTTCCCTTTCTCCCTCCTTCCTGCCCCATACACATAACTTTTCCTTTGCAAGGGTAGGTCAGGACACACATGATGTGGGGTTTGAGAACAGAACCAATTACTGCTACTTAAAACCTAATATTTGCATGCAGTATCTGCTAGCTGGTTCACTCCTGTATTCTCAGGGTGTGGAAAATTACTTGCGTTTTACCATTTAACAGCTTTTTCCATCATTTAGCTTGTTTATAAAATAAACAAATGGTTATCACTTCATTACTTAAAAGCCAAATTCCTTTTTCTGAGTCTTGGAAAAAGCGGTTTGATGATCCTCTCTCTCTCTCAGCTTTTATTTCTTTCTTTCAAATTAAATGACATATTTTAGTTTTAGTTATGGATTTGTTGCTATGTCAGTTGAAAACCCCCATGGTTTAATGAAGATGTTGTAAGATCCTACACTCAAAGTATGGTTTACTGCATGAATGCAATAGCTTCTGAATGAACACTCTGACACTTTAAAAGAAGCAAGCTTCACGGTATCTTTTGCAATGTATTTCTGATGGAGGGTTTAAGTACTTATGCCAGTTAGCATTAGTGATGTCAAATTGAAGGACTGAAAGGAATATTAGCAGAGAACAAGTTTTTTCATTCTGTACAAAATTACTTGTGATATAATCATTCACCAAACTGTTGTATTTTTAAATGATCCCTGCTTTATTTTTCTTCTCCACAAATGCCCCAAAATAACTGAAGGTAGGCTTTTCTGCGTAATTAATATATTATGCTCTCACACACACATAATTCACACATATGATTCATTTTTTTTTTCCTGCAAGCATCTAAAACTTAAATACATAACAGTTTGCAAAACGGGAAATAAGAGTACCCAATCTTAGCTTATAGGCAAGTGAATTTGTTTACAAAGACTTCATTTGCCCCCTCCAAGCAAAAAACCTGCCTCCTCCTCTTCCCCCTAAACCTCATCATCAAAATGACAGTTCAGTCAATGTTTCTCACCATTTCTGTACCAACATCTTAGTAACTCCTACCACACAGCAGACAAATATAATCCAGATCCAAACCTTCACTGTACGCATCTACCAATTCTAACACCTGCAAATAAAAATGGCTACATCTTGATGCTTAATAAAATTACTGAAAGTTGATTGGTCTCTTTCACTGCAGATAACACACAGAGGTAAGTTCAGACTGTGGCTGTACACTTCAGACACAGGTAGTCTTTTGTCTCATTTCTTTCAGGTCAAGAGCCTCTTCAGACTAACTGAGGACACTCGGACTTTCCTCTGAAACAGCTAAGAAATAGGATGCACCAACAGGTTAAACCTACACACCCTTTCTGCACTTCTCCATTCAAACAAACCACAAACTTCTCTGTACAGTTATTCACTCCGTAACTGCAGCAGGAGTTTAGTTAAGCATCATTTAGGGATACCACAAAGCTTCACTTGGGCTACATGAGTAAACTTCAACTACAACAGATTTCATTTTTTTTTTTAAAGAAAGTTTACATTACACGTCAATTTTCTTTTCAAGAAGTGCTAAGAAGAAAAGGCAGAGGACACAGCATACATCAGTGAGTTGGCTACTTCTCTTTGCCAGAAGTTATCTGCCAGTGTTGGGTTCACCCCCAGCTTCCTTATACTAAAATGCCTAGTCTGGTCTAGTTAACAATCTTGTGTTTTACATCCATATATTCTAAATTGTTTTAAACAACTTTTATGCATTCTGACCTTTTAGAAACTACTGTCAAATCCACTGTACTAGTGCAAGAGCCAAAATAATATTCCCCAACAGGCAATATTTAATGAACAAGCTCTGAAATGGAAACAAAAGTTTTTCCAGAAAATTACCTTGTAAATTAACTGGACAGATTCATTACTGTACTTGCAGTAATGCTGAAGACCACAAAGAGATCGCTCAGTTTTGCGCTTTTGATGGTGGCTGGGTTTTAGTATTATTCTTTATATTCTAAGGAATTCACAGTTGGTAATGATAGCTATTTTTAGTAACAATATGAGCTGGTTTGCAATTAGCCACAAAGCAGCAGCAGGACCAAGAGTGATTTCCATTTCCAGAATCCTCTGCAAACAAAACAGCATCTGCCTGTCACAGTCCTGGTGCTTCCGAAACCACCCAAATGTCTTGTATCTCTAAGCGTTACAGGCCCATTTACTTCTGGGAATTTTGGAACAAATTGCTAAACTGTTGGTGTAGCTTAGCTGTGGAAAAAAGGGCAGACAAGGCTCCAGTGTCTTCCAACCCCTACAGCCTAACATTTTTACCTACACTTGCATGTTTAGCAGCTCTATCCAGAATAGCTAAACAAAAGAAAACCAAAGGAACAGGGCAATCAGCTGAGAGATGAACCTTTTACTGGAGCTACCACAAGGACATGAAATGGGGCATGAAGAACAGCATTGCAGGAGCAGGCCAAATCTATCATATCACACCCAACATCTCCTGAGAGCCCTCAATTTTGGTTGTGGCCACTGGAAGCTCTTGAGGCAGGGCAAAGTTTACAGGAGAAGCCAAATGGGATTCTGTCCATAGCATCATGCTACTTCCCAAGAGTTGGTGCTGAGCACCAGTAAAGACTGGGGACAACCACACCAGAATCCAAGATCAGTTCCTAACAACTACGGAAACAGATCTTCTCTCTAACACGTGAGGGCCTCAGGTAAGGAGATGAGGGTACAGCACTCGGATATGATTACAGTGAGGTATAAAGTGTGACGAAGTGAAAAAAAAAACCAAAACAAACAAAAAACCAAAAACGACAACAAAAAAAACCCAACCAACCAAACAAAAAAAACACATACAAAAAAACCCCACCACACAACCAACCAAACCAAAAAAAAACCCAAAAACCCAGCATATGTCTGAAACGTAAACTTACTGAACACGAGTCATTTTAAGATAGCACAGCATATTGTGTAAAGTTTCCTTCTAAAAATACAAGCAAATGAAGACAATTCTTGTAACAAAATCAACAGCTGGAGCAGGGCGAGCTCCAAGGCCTGAGAAAGCATTCAGGAGTAGAAACAAAGGGCTACAAACCATAAGTAGACAGGGAAGATACAAGACCTACAGACCTTTCCTGCCATCAATTTTAATTTAAGAACACCAAGCACTAAAATCTGACCGCAGGTTTTAAAGGCTCTCTCCTCTCCCCAAAAGCTGTGTGTTTATATCGTTGTAATGCTCTTGGGCCCAAACTGACTTATGACCTGGATGACCAAACTGTTGTTCAAGCACAGGAAGCGCTCCACTGACCTCGACAGGCTGGGAACAGCCTCAGCAACTAAGGAACAATCCTGCTTTCAGTGGCTGGGGGAAGAATACAATTATAATTGCTTCACTATGGCTTTTTTGGTAAAAAAAAAATAAATTACTTGGATAATTTGTGGTATTTCTTATGTATAGTATCGAGCCAATTAAAGGCACCAAACATTATTACAACATTTGTCCTTTCTTCCATTAGCAATCCAAAAGGGAATGAAAGTTAATAATTTTATGCCCAAATATTTCTTGCAGAGAAAAAAGGGAAAATATGTTGAAGGAGGAAAAAAAGAAAAAAAGCAGCTATATTGTTGCATTACATTCAACTCAGTTTCAACAATATGCCAATCTTCCCTCTCCTAGATTCATATTAAGCATTACTGTTCTTTTATTTGTATTGCATCTTGCACACTTCCATTTTAACATTGTACTGGAAAATAACAATGGTCTTCTCAGAAACAGTTTTTAAGATAGTTGAAGAGCAATTGCAAATGGGATTTTATCACTATAAAACTACTACCACCACCATGAAGAAATCTGGATCTTCAAGTGGAATTCTGAACTGAACCTTACAAGAATCTAACCATCTTCAGTACAAATATTTAGTATTATTGTTTCTTTCAAAGCTGGAAAGCAGATTTGCATAAGAGGACCTCAGGTTTCAGGTGGACACCAAGTTGAACACAACCCAGCAATGCGTCCTTGAGACAAAGGTGGCCAGTGGTGTCCTGGGAAGCAGAAGTGTGCTGGGAAGTGAGGGAGGGACGTGACTCTTCTTCTCCTCTGCTGCTCAGCACTGGTGAGGACACACCTGGAATGCTGTGGTCATGGCTGGATTCCCCAGTAGAAGAGCTTTAGAGAGCTACTGGAGGGACTTCAGTAAAGGCCACTAAGATGATCATGGGACTGGTGCATCTGTCATATGAGGCTGAGAAAGCTGGGGCTGTTTAGGCTGGAGAAGAGAAGACTCAATGGTATCTTTTCAACAACCACAAACACGTGAAGGGAGAGTGCAAAGAGGACTGGCTCTTTCCAGTGATGCCCAGTGACAGTATCAGAGGCAATGGGCACAAACTGGAATGCAGGAGGCTCCATTTGAACATCAGGAACCACTTTTTCACTGTAAGGGTGACTGAGCACTAATGCTGCCCAGAGAAGTTGTAGATTCTGTTATCCCTCGAAGAATTCAAAAGCTACCTGGACATAGTCCTGGGTAACCTGCTTTAGGTAATAGCTGGGGGACAATACAACTACCTAGCTCCCTAGAGGTCCCTTCCAACCTCCACCATCTGTGATTCTTCCTTTTGTTTAATATCACATTTTGAAGCACTGCAATTTCAAAAATACAGGTTTATAAATAACTAATATGGGTTAACTTATGAGAATTCATGATACTCTGAACTAAGTTGTCACTGTGCACAACCAGTATTTAAATACTTCTGACAAGGCTAAGAAAAAACAAAAGGCTTTCTGAAAAATCCTGAGACGCTACTATGAAATTACACTCTCTTTGCTGGCACGCAAGTAACAGCTCCAGGCTGATCTCTAAATGTGAGCTGGTCATGGATCAAGGCTCTTCACCTTTGACTGGCACTTTACACACGTACTTTAACCCCTCTGACTTCTGCTGCAATATCCTTATATGTTTGTAGCCCCACCCAAAGAGCACACAGGAACCACAGTTGGATTTTTATGGTTCTCACTATCCAAACAGTTTAGGAGATTTTACAGTGCCCAGCTAGAGAAGTGCTCATGAGTAAGTGAATGCCCAGAGTACTAAAAGGTAACACCAGATCACTGACCTGAACTTTATATGCAGATAACATTTGCTGCATATTGATTCAATTTTAAAAAAATTCATTTCACCAGTATCATATGAACATATCAGCATGCAAATGATGACATAAAGCCCTTTGTTACTGAAGGTTTAGAGGATGACTGCCACGGGCACAAATCATTAATGACTTACCTACAACAGAAGGAGATGCAAATATAGCACGAAGAGAACATATGACAGCATACTGTATTAATTTTTATGAAAAGGAAACTGCAGTATATCTATTGTTTGCCATAATAACAACTACTACATCAGTCTCCTCTTTCTCTTCTCAAAATTATACCAGCAAATCAGAACATACACCTAACTATTATGCTGGTAGAAGAGAAAACTTCGCAGACTCTCTCCTTTAAGACAGAAGCAAAAGGCATTCTTCACAGTAAAGACAGGAGGTACAGAAACCATGTGTGGCTACTACGCCTAGGGAATTTATTCTTGGGAGTAGCTTAGCAAGAAAAGACATGGAATTTCAGTAGGAACTATAAACAAATGCTGTTACATTTAGAAAACTGGTACCCACACTGATTTATTGAAGGGCTCTGGACTTTGCCTAAAGACCCAAATGGGACACTCCCACTCAAAAAACAATGAAAAAAAAAAAAATCTACTTACAGAAACCCTAACTACCAAGCAAGAGAGCCCGAACTCAAAATGGCAGAAGGAAAAAGCTATGTGGGAAACTATTACATAAGAAGGGAGTAACTGGTGTTCTAAAAGATCTAAAAATGCTTGACTACCCAATTATTATTTAGCAGGAGATGTTTGTAAAACAAGATGCTTCTCCACAGAAGTTAAAAAGAACCCAAGTAACGCTCAAAGATGGGTCCACAGGTTTTGGACACATGTAGCAGCACTACAAGAACAGTATATAGTACATAGTTCCCCTTTCTAAAAGTTGGTGAGATGAGCTAGACATGGAAGATGCTTTTTAGTGACTTCTACAGTTGCCTGCTTAACAACAGAGGACTGCTGGTACCACAGACTCTTGAATTAAATTTCACATCATTTTAGGCAGATGGGATAACTGAATTTGAGCAGTCAGATCCTGCTAATCACATGCCCCCAAGTTTAATGGGCTGCCTCCAGAAAACCCTAAATTTGCCTCCTTTTTACAAACTGGCAGCCATGAACTCCAGAAATACACAACTCTCCAACCCAGCCCAGCTTTTCCTGTCCCTATATTCTCATAGTTTTTTCTTCTTTACCCCAGAAGTTCTGAAGATCCAGAGGAATCTCTTCATTATGTTTATAGAACAGAACTGTCCGTACCTCTTAATTTTGTGGAATCACTACTCGTTTCTTACTAAGTAGCAATCAAGCTATCAGGTACTGATGCCATGTATTAGTTGCTACTCACCACGGAAACACAGATAAAGACGAAAAAGCCCACATATAAAACAATATAAAGAATTATTTTTTTAGATAAGAAGAGATCCTATTTCTTTCTGACCTTGCAAAACCAAAGGAACGTCGAAAGAAACAATTGAAGACAAGCTTTTCATTTTCTCCTGCACTTCAGCAAACTTCGGACAAGCACAACTTTGTAGCCTAAGGGAGATTCCACTGAAACTAAGACGACACTTTCAGTAAATGTCAGACAACATCCATCCAGTCTAGAAGGATTTTTTTATTTTTTAATTAAGCTTACAGATTCTGTTGTGCCTTTTATTCTCCTCGGAATAGCCACGATTACTACAGCTTAGAATACAAAATATAAGGAAAGTTTTTCAGGTAATAGTTATATCTGGGCAAGTCGGAATTTCTCTGTTCTCTCAGGCCCCTTTTCCTCCAGCCTTACATACTCACAAAGTCCCTAAGCTTCACTTAAGTACGCAAGTACAATTAGATCACCCTCGTAGTCAAAGCTATTAGTCATCTAGCCATCAACATTAAGGACAGCAGGACTCTGGAGACCGTGTTAACAGGAGATGCGAATGCATTAATCAACAAGTCATTTTGTAATAAAGTTCCTGACCACTGGAATAAGATGAAGGTAACTATTACATTGAAAAAGGATGTAAGATTCTCTATCAGCAATTTTAGCCACTCTAAGAAGGTATGACAGGCTGTACCGAACGTGTTATTTTTCTGAACAAGCACCTGTGTACTTTTTATTCCACTGTTCTTTGCATTTAAGAATAGTGCTCCACAAACATCCAAAAAAAATCTATTACTCTCCTTCTAACACACCTAGGAACTTATTTAGCAAACATAAAGGACAAATCAAATACTCCCAGCTCTACCTTCTTTAACACACAAGAAAACATTGTCTCAGATTTTATGTTTATGTCTGCATTTCTTTCAGCTTGTCCTGGCTGATAAAGTCTTTGGGACAGGGACCACCTGTAATGAGCCTCGTTCAATAGAGACCTGAGCTATTCCTGTTGGCATACAGGATACAGAGCTTAGCTGCTGCGCTGCTGCTGCTGCTTGCTCTTAATCTTTTGGCAATACATTTATGGAAGAGAAAAACACGTCAGTCATACCAAGTTTAGTCACCTCAAGTAACACTTGATATTAGGTAAGCAACCACAGAATTTAAATTTTGATCTTGTCACACAAAAACAAATTTATAAAAGGTCCAAATCTTTCCTGGCATGCATTTCCCACTCAGCCTGCACAGAAAAGCAATGGAACCCAAAACCAAGTAAAGAATATCCACACTTAGAAAAATAACTTCCTTTTAACTATCTTGCTGAGCTGTGAGATTACTAATCAAAGTTATATAAGAAAGCATTTTAAAACTATGTGAATTGAAACTGCAGTATCATTTGTTGACATTATTAAACCTAAAGCTTTGTCTCAACATTTACATTGACGTGACTTTTCAAGGACTTTAACCTGCCCATATAAAAGCGATCTTGCAAAGCAAATTATGTTCTAGGAAAATGCCTAATGTTAAATTGCTCTTTTTAACATAAGAAGAAACCAAGAAACATCCAAAAGTATATTCCAAACACACACGAATGGACAAATTGTAGATGTCCACACTAACGGAGAGAATGACTACAAAAGCCAAACTGCAAAATGCTTAATAAATAGCACCAAAAATGAGAGTATAAAAGAAAATGTGAATGATCCTTGAAGAATATAACTTGTGAATTTTAAAGGTCTGTGGTTGGTGATCGAAAGGAAGCTTCCCCTGGCATTCAGTATGATGCTTTGTGGTCTGAATCACTCTTTTCACAATTTTAACAAGCCATGAATATTTGGGAGAGAGGAAATAAAGTGAGACAGACAAGTAAAAAACAAATGTAAATACTTCTATTACAACAATCCATCACAGGAAAAGAAATAAAAAACATTTTGTATAATCTTACTAATCTTAACTGTATGCCCTTCATGTTTGCAATATGTCAGCATGAACAATGTGACTCACCTAGCCAGGATATAACTATATCACCTATGTCAGATCATCTCAGTAACTTGTACCCCAGCCAGCAGTCTCAAGCACCGAAACAAACTACTTGCAAGTCCTAAGGTCAGAGAACATGGGAATGTTAACAGTGTATCCAAAAAGTGTAACTAAGCCTTGTGTAACTACATTCCCCCCTCCAGCTCCTGCTAAAGTGATACTTTGCCCAAGTTTCTACAAAAAGCTGTATGCAATGAATACCTGGGTCATGCACGAATGTAACACTGAGCAAGATAGCACAGTAAAAGGTCTCAGTTCAAAAGGAAGATATTTAAGTTGTATGACCTGGACGAGGGGATCAGATGGACCCTCAGTAAATTTGCACGACATGAAATTAGGTGGGAGTGTTGATCTGCATGAGGGTAGGAAGGCTCTGCAGAGGGATCTGGACAGGCTGGAGCCATGGGCTGAGGTCAGCTGTAGGAGGTTTAAGAAGGCCAAGTGCTGGGTCCTGCACTCGGGTCACAGCAACCCCAGGCAATACTCCAGGCTTGGGGAGGAGTGACTGGAAAGCTGCCAGGCAGAAAAGGACCTGGGGGTGCTGGTGGATAGCTGGCTGAACATGAGCCAGCAGCGTGCCCAGGTGGCCAAGAAGGCCAATGGCATCCTGGCTGGTATAAAAAATGATGTAACCAGCAGGAGCAGGGAGGTGATCGTGCCCCTGTACTCAGCACTGGTGAGACCACACCTTGAGCACTGTGTCCAGTTTTGGGGACCACAGCACGAGACAGACACGGAGGTGCTGGAGCAGGTCCAGGGAAGGGCAGCAAGGCTGGTGAGAGGGCTGGAGAACTGCCTTATGAGGAGCGGCTGAGGGGATGGGGGTTGTTTAGCCCAAAGACAGAGAGGAAACCTTATTGCTCTATACAACTACCTAAGAGGAAGTTGTAGTGAGGCTGGTGTCAGCCTCTTCTAATTTGCTGATGGCAGGACGAGGGGAAATGGCCTGAAGTTGTGCAAGGGAAGATTTCGATTACATATTAGGAAGAACTTCTTCACTGAGAGAGTGGTTAGACACTGGAATGGACTGTCCCGGGAAGTGGTGGAGTCATCCCTGAAGGTGTTCAAAAAACGAGTGGATGGATGTGGCACTTGAGGCTGTGGCCTAGTGGTTAGGGAAATGTTGGGAGGAAGGTTGGACTTGATGATCCTGGAGGTCCTTTTCAACCATGGTGATTTCATGATTCTATGATTTGCTGCTGTTGCAGAGTAAGTTTAAGAAACTTGTATCCAGTTGCACAGAAAGAGAATAAAAAGTATACAAGCAGAACAAAACAAAATAAGAATACATTCACACTTCATAAATGATAGCTAGTCATAAGAAGTCCTACAATAACGACTCAGTCTACTCAGCAATCAAGAAGGGATCCACTAGCTATGTTTTCCCTGTTTTGGCAACAACAAAGTCCTAAACAAAGGGTTAAAACACTGAGATCAAGAGATGATTTAATGTTATGATTACATCTCATTCCTTCCTCTTTGGACTTTTCAAAGCCATTCATACCACTGAAAGTTATAGGTCTGAGGTGGGACTTCACCAAAAGGAGGAAGTTCTGAAAAGGGTGACAGAGTTAGCTCAGTCAAATTGCACAAAATATATGATTAGAGTATCTAGAAAGCAAGTGCAACATTACACAATGCAAGTTCGAACCAGTTTTTAGACAGTAGAATCCAAGCAAGGAGTAGAAGGAAGGTGTTTCTGCTCCAGTCAATGAGACAAAAATGTCAAGTAGGAACAACAAGGCAGATTTTTTTTTTGGTGAAGCTTTGACATCTGTGTTTCTGAGTTTTACTGGACAAAATAGATTGTTATACACCCTAAAAATATTTTAAGTTGCTATTTGCCACTTCTATTACATAAAATACGGTATAAGGAAATAGTTTATAAAATATACCAAGGTTTTTCAATTTTGTACTTCATACCAAGTCAATGAAATACTTCTAGCCGTTCCACAAATATTTGTCTTCATGTATTTAACAGCAGTGAAAATGAATCTCAACTGCATCATTGACAAAATACAAACAGAAAATTAAATATCTCTGTTTAGAGACAGAAGATGACATTATATATTCAATAAATATAAAGAGGAATTTAAACTGATGCAATGGACAAATAGTGTAAGAGGGTGAAGATCAAACTCAAGAAACAGGAAACTAAATGGGCCGTTTCATTTGCACCCGTATATTTTGTTATGGACTTTTGCTCTTATTCCAGAAACAAAAGGATCTTTTCTACTGACATCCCAAGTGCAGGGTCTACTACTGAAACAGTAAGAATTACAAATAATTTTCCCTTATTATAAATAACAATGCATTTTGAGTACTTTTACCTAAAGTGAGACTGTTCAAATAATTCAAATAAACCAGGAGAAGTCATTAACTGCTTTACTAGGTACAGAAAAGCAATCAGCATTTTATTATGCATCTTGAAAAGCAAGGTCAAAAGACCAATAACATATTACAAGTATTCTTTAGTGATGCTAACAAATAATCTGATTTTTGAGCAAAAAATTTCCCCTATTAAGAATTTAAGCCTGAACTACTGGTTTTATCATGAGATTTCATCTGACAGAATTCTGTGAACTTTACTCACAACCCAACACTGGGAATGCATTCATCACATATGAGCTTTATATACAGGATGTATGATAATGTTTTTAAAGGCTCTGCTTCCTGACTTCAGTTGACGTTGCAAACATCAAAAAGTTACTGTGTTTGAAGGGAAGAAAGCATATTCCCTGGTCATATAGTAATTCCTAGACAGAATCCATTTGGCTGTAATTTCTGTCTGTTCCTGACAGTGTAATTAAAGACCTGTTTATTAGTGTTTTAAAAAATTACTGACCAAAAGAAAAAAATCAAAAGAGAATAGCTTGTTTGAATCAAAGGAATCTAGAACCGTCCCTGCAATTGTAACTACCTGATGACTAAAGTATCTCATCCTTGTTCTTGTCACTGATATGTTGACGGGGAAGTGTTGTGTGACCAGTACTCAACACCAACACCTATCTGCACAAAAGACTGACTAAAGAACCAATATTGAGCATAACACATAAAAAGCTGATGTTTAAAGAAAAACAGCTGACACAGTTGTTTTTTAGGAAGCACAGAAAAGAAAAGATTGCCCAAGAGTTATTTAAGGGGAAGAAAGGGGAGCTAAAAATGCCAGAACACAAGTAATAAAAATGAAGTAATAGAGGTTTCAAAAGTCAGTGACATGAAAAGATCTGGGTAGAGGAAGACTACAGCTTGCATAAATTCTTCCCTACCAAGTAAATAACACCAATGAAAAAAGAAAAGAGGGCATGGGCAGAGGAGAGAGAGAGAGGAAACAGCATCTCCTTTTCCCAAAGAAAAAGCAGACATGAGGACAAACTGGGTGCCCTTCTTCTATGTGTGCAGCACAACCTCAAAGTTATTTGATTTTAACTGTATGAGAGAATAAACAAATAATACCACTGTCCAACATGCAATTCTTAAGCCATGGCTTTGTATAATACACTGATTTCCCACCCCCCCACACACTAAAAGGGAAGTATAAAATCTTTTTAGCTAAATCTAAGCTAGTAAAAATTTAGTTAGATGGTTCCAGTAAAAAAAAAAAAAAACAAACAAACAACCTACAGTAAGATACTGAAATTCCTCATTTGTCTCTATATGAATTAATAACTTCCAAATACAAGCTATTGTATTATATCTACATCATATTAATATTTTTAAGTAGAAAAAGTGGAAAACTGGTGGAAAACTGCTTAGGTTCATAAAGGACTCGAAAGAGATTCCAAGAAGCATTTCCACAGTGACGAGGCAGAGGCAGATGAAAATGTACAGCAATCGGATTTCTTCTGAGCTTTCCCATAACCACTTTCTGCAGCCTGATTTCAGGAGGTCCTTTAACAGAGTCTGGTGAGAGAATACAAAGCTACTGACAGTTCTACACTAGCTTCTTCTAACAAGTCCAAGGCAACTTTCATACTTGCACTGCTGTGGGGGTTCTAAGCACTAGAAGGTGCGTGATTTGTTGCTGGAAGCACTCTCTATCCTCTTCTTGCCCTGACGATGTATTGCTGCTGTGCACTTTCTCCATCACTTCTGCAAATTCGCAGCAATCCACACTGGGAAGCTCATATGAATCAAGAGTATCCAGAAGAAAATTTAACTTCAGTCCAGAACAATTATCCAACATTCATCAGTGAATGACAGCCTTGTGACCAAAATCAATCTCGTCATTGCTTGAATTGGTTCTGTAGATACGATACTTCAACCCAAGTTGCAGAGTAGTGTCTGAACACACGTCTGAGTATTTGCTTCACTGCCAGCAATTTTTGCCAAACTTTCATTCAGGTAAATCCATATGGATCAGGAAAAACAGGGGTCAGTCACACTGCTGCCCAGTTGGAGCTTGACCCTTTGCCGTATTTTGAGATTAAGCCATAACTAGCAATATGAGCACCTAGGATTTAAGTAATGAAATCTGGCAGATTTGATCTCTCTCTGCATCATCAGCATAACTTAAGCCTTAAATTTTCCTTGGTTTGGTTTCACACATGTGGAATGATGAGCAACAAAGTTATGAATAGTTTTCTTCCTCCCAAGAAACATACATTTTCTTTCTCTATATTCTTACAGCGAGTTTTTGTATTTAGTAAAGCCTGGTTTACATGCTAACAAAACAAACTGAATTTCTTTTATGTAATGACTGAACACAAAAGGTAAGCCCTCTTGGTTCCATAAGATGCAAGGAGATTAACCCTGGCAGCATAGAAAACAGATATTATGAACACTGGAAAAACTTCATCTCACAATGTGGTGAAAACTGAGATGCAGAGAAGCTAAACTTTTCAAGAAACACAACTGAAAATGCATCTCAATGAGAATCAATTAAAAGCACAAGTAACCTGCATGTAGTTTTAAAATTTGATATCCTTAATCCATGTAAAATCTAGTATTTTCATCACGGAGATAAAAGAAATGAACACTACCTTCCTGAGATTAAAATACTGATACAGTGTATGTCGATAAATTTTTATACTCACAAACCAACAATTTTACAATAAAATAACAAATGAAGTAACACTAAAGATTGTAGTCCAACTGTATGAATTCAGAAGTTTGAATGCAAACTGTAACAAGGCTCAGTAAGGGTTAAGATTACTCAGACTGAATCTTTTTATTGGAAAGGAGTTATAGCAACCTCTATTTGGAAGAAGTTAAATATATACCAAACAAATGTGATTTGCCTGAAGTGATTCATCAGCTCATCTTCATTGATGCACAGTCACCAATGTTCAAGGAAATATCACCAAAAAAAGTTTTAAAAAAGGAAAGCAGCCTTTAAGAACAACCTAGAAAAATTGATTTGACAACTGAACCTTTCCTGCTAGAAAACATTTATTCATTTTAAGGAATAACAAAAGTCAATGAAATGGCTATACCATTAACTACTTGCAATGAAGACTCTAAATTTTCATTGAGCGTAGTCAATTTACTGGTACACCACATTTTCCAAACTGCAGTACTACTGGCATCAAGAACCACTGTTGTTTGTTACCACTTATTTTTTTCAGTTTGTGCTCCTGCATTATTATGCCAAGCACATAAGGGAGAGGAAATACAAATCTCCCCTCTTCAAAAGAGGAAGGAAAAAAAAAAACAAACCACAACCAACATGAAAACCCTTCAAGCTTTGCAGCTATTCATCCTTTAATAAGGATTGTTATTTACAGAAGGTTATTCAGTATTTGTTGAGAATAAAAGGACATACAAACTCCATGAATTTCAAACTTAAAACACTGGGTTCCAGTACTCTGGCACTCAGAAGAGAAAGAGCTTCCAGATTACATTCATGCAAGCATTTTGACACAGACAGACAATGCACCTCCATGAGACAAATTAAAGGGCAATGCTCCACTGAACAGCTACATGACAGGCGTGCAGTATGCTATGCATAGCACATAAATGCTACACAGACCTCTCATTTTGTGAGCTCGGTAGTTGCAAGGTTTTACTCACAGAAGATGTCTCAACAGTCATATATACAGAACTCTACCAGTGATGCAGCATCTGCAGCAGTAGGTCTGCAGCAAATATTATTTGATTTTGTGCAATAATGGGAAGGCAACTAAACCTACTCAACTAAATCCATCCTGAACCCCTACCTCTTTCTTCTCCTCCAGACTTGAGGCACAATTCTTCCTCCGTGTTAACTCAAACCAGTATGTAACTGTGAAGTGAGGTCATTGTGCAACAGAAACAGAACATCCATCATCCCAGAAAGATTGTTCTGTCAGTGCCCCAAATCACCCACAGTCATGTGTCCCTTAGATGTAAGGCCAAGGGTCTGTAGGTGAATGCAAACTATCCCTTCCAGTGGCAGCCCGGAACTATACTTCATCATTAGAAATGCAGAATAACAGAATTATTTAAGTACTTCTATAAACTATTCAGTTGGGAGGAAGGCGCATCTATAGATAAACTAATCTTGAATCCAGAGGAAAGCCATAAGTTTCTCTAGTTCTTACACTGATTTTCATTCTAAACAATTCACTTTTGTGTTTACTGCTTTAATTCTGGTTTAAATCAGTCTGAAACTGATGACCAATCATGTAGCTTTGTCCAACATAAAAATCCATTTGTTCCTCCTGTACAGTATGGGAACGAATAGACCAAATTACCCCTTTGCTTTAAGAGACACAAAAAACAAGGGAAAAAAAAAAAGTTGCATTTGACATATTCCAGCCACTGTAGATCAACACACACTTCTACTACCAGGTGTGAATCTTAGGAACATCTCAATCCGTCAGGATACTGCTACAGTGAAGTTTCCGGATATAGCCAGAAGCACTTCACTTGCACATGAAGTTTCAAAATAGAAATTAAAAAAACCCCAAACAAACACCACCAACAACAAATTCAAGCCAGTATCAACTTCATGCAACTAGAGGCTGAGAGCATCACAGCCTTATTTCACATATGAAAGAAATACTTTCATCATTTTCATTTGAAATTAGCCCTATAAATCTACTGATGGATTTAGTCTTCATCCTTGTATTCCAGTATCCTGAGCAGCATATACATAGTTAAAACCTGAGGACTATTAGAATAAACTTTCTGGTGGGAAGTGCTAAGAATTCACCCCACTGCCTACTAATCTATCCAGAAATCTGTTCTCACTCCTACTTCCTCCTGTCTGTTCCTTTCTGAAACAGCAGTAGGGGGGGTTGGGAGTTTGCCTTTCCTCTACTGGATCACAGTTGTGTACATGAACTATACCAGACCATATGGCAATCTCTTTCCATTTGTAAGAGGCAAAACAAGCTCCCTACCAACTCAATCCAAAGACATCAGGTAAGAGAGAAAGCCTACAGATACAAGTGTTCACAGAGACCAGTTAGTAAATTCTGCTGATATATTAAAGTAGTAAGTAGGAGCTACAGAAAATGTCGCTTCAAGGATAAGAGCACCCTTGCCCATACTCACACAAGCATTTACAGCACTCTCCAGGTTCTCTCCACCACACACAAAACTAGCCAGCTGCCTACACGCAACTTCGAGTAGCCCAAAGAAAAACCAAAGACTCCGATACATTATTCGGCACGCAGGAAGGCTCTGACAAAGAAATACTGCACTGAAATAAAACCAGTGTCTGTTTAATAAGCAACGCATGCAAAGGATGAGGCTATTTGCAGGAGAATGAAACTGAAGAGGAGAAAGGTTGAAAGCTGCAAAGAAACCTCTGCAGCTGCCTGGAAACTGCCAGGTAGAGGAAGGCCAACCAGAAATGTAGTGGAGATGGATTTTCCTTCTGCAAGGGGAAAACGTTACAATTTTATTGAACACCGAAGTCTAAAAAACCAATAGGAAAACAACCCCGAGGCACTGTACCTCAGAAGGAATTCTACTACTTGCTCTCAGTGAAGAGTGGGTGTTTCTCACAAGGGCCTAACCTTTGGACATATGAAGTTGTGTTTAGCTCTTTGGTAAAACTAGGACTGTCTGATCAAATGCGCTGGTATAGGATCTTGCTCATTCCCTTTCATGGAAAGGTAAACCAGATGTTTACAGAGCCTCTATTTTCAATCTCACAAAATAATAATTGCTTTTTACAACAGCTTTTGGCCCAGCGACTAAGTTCTTGTATAAAATAGTACAAAATTTTGCCAACATTTTCATATGTTTTTTGGAAACAATGTGTTTGAACATGCAAGGAACAGAAAATAGCCCCCTCACCTGCAGCTGCATAATTTTTACTTTTTAGTTTAATTCAACTAGTAGGGTCATTAAGTATGTAACTAAATTATCTCTGTGTAACACTACAATAATCTAATTTCCTCCTTTTAAATTTACTGTTTGCTACTATATTCTGAAGCTCTTTACTAACACAGATAGCTTATTAAGAATAACAAGAAGCAACTCTCTCAGAGGGAGAAGGGAGCAAACTGAAAACAGCATAAGGCATTGTCCATTACCTGCTCCCCAAAAAACATGAAAAGACAACTGCCAACTAGCTAGAAAGATATCCAGGATCTGCCTATACATGACTACAATAAAAATCAAAACCAGAATACAGTTCACCCTTGCATCATTTCTTCTTCAGCTTTAGTTTTGCACACAATGTGAAGAAAGACAGAGGCCATACAGTA
This sequence comes from Merops nubicus, assembly GCF_000691845.1. Classification (NCBI taxonomy): domain Eukaryota; kingdom Metazoa; phylum Chordata; class Aves; order Coraciiformes; family Meropidae; genus Merops; species Merops nubicus. Next base: position 15,344 of record NW_008583655.1, on the reverse strand, counting down.
TAAGACTGAGTAATATTCTGTCATTAATTTCCAGATATTAGTGCATCTGTAACCTGCAATCACACACCCAGGATATCTGATATACTAGGATTAGATGTGTTATTGTAAAGAACCATTCACTCCTCATCTTAAGGTTAAATATTTAGCCCTCTCAACTTCAGAGATCTTAACATTTGTCTCTGTCTACACTTCATAAAAAAAAAAAGGGGACAAACAAAGAAATAAAGGAATGAGCTGGCCAAGAGGTTTTAACAAAATCTCTAAGCACTAACCAAACTAAGCAGCAATCTGACCACATCTCTATTTACCTTAGGGGGAAAAAAAAAAGTCTTTACTGAGACACTGCTCTAGACATGACTAAAAATGGTCACTTCTAGAATAACAAAGAAAAAGAGTTTTCCTTTTATTGATAAGCAGCTATGAGAAGACGACAACCCTGTATTTTCCTGGTTCTGCTTTAGGGCGTAATTCCATGTTATGAAGATTAAACATCCAAAGGTTCAAATGTTAGCACAAAAAAAAAGTTGAAAGGTGGTAACTCCTCCTCATTTAACCTTACAGTGAACATTAGCAAGAGGATGCCAAAGATGCCATTTGCCTATCAAGTTTTCAACCTTCAGAAGACAGCTGTAGAAAACAAAAAAAAACCAACAAAACAAACAAAATCACAAAACCCCAAATAAGCCCACCTTTGAAACAAGCTTCCAAATCCATGTTTAACAGTAATGAGTTAAAATACTAAGTAGTCTAAAAGTTAAAATACCAAATCTCAGAAGTCCTACAGGGCAATAGAGATTTCAGCAAGCTCATGGAACCTTTTTAGGAACAAGGTTCTCTAATTCACACCACAATAATTTAAGGTTCAGTTAGTGTCAAGCACCATTATTTCTTAAGGGCTTTTCTCAGACAGATTATGTGTCAAACAAATTTAACCCCAGAGATGTAACATGATCTTATAATAGTTATGACTAAATTACAAGTTTTAAAGTAGACAGCCATCAAAGTAAAGAGAACAGGCAATAGTGGATTCAGGAAATGTACATTCCCCCATAGTCAGCTAATGGCAACCTTAATAGGATGTGATGGATTTTTCTCCACCAGGAGAAAATACTGCCTGCATTTCTGCTTCAACAACCCACGCCAGCTGACTAATGGAGTTATATTTTTGTCTCGTATAAGGATGGTTACTTGCCCATCCTCTAGCAGTTGCAGAATGAAGCACTAACAGCAGCTGTGGGGTGAACAGAAAAGCTGCTCTATTTGGTAGCCAAGATCCCAAGTACAAGCCTTTCCCCTCAAACAGTGGAGCTCATTTTCTGTCACAGGGCGATGAAAAGACACAGTACAGAAAAAGGCCACTTTTAATGCTTAAAGTAGCTAACTGAAGGTACTTTTAAGGAGTAATAAATCTTCACGGAGATGAAAAATAAAGAATTCACAGAAACTAAAAATATAGTTCTTGGACAGGTAAGAGCCTTTGGGAGCTTAGAAGGTGTTATTGGAAAGAAATACTGGTGAATCAAAATAGGTTCCTTAAAACAATTCTTACCAAATACTATTCAAATGTAAAAACTCTTTACCTTGATGTAATAACAATCCTGATTATAACAGACCAATTCCAAAGAAACACTTCTGCAGCACTACTGAGTAATCAGCATACGTCTGCAACGAGAAACATCTTATGTAAGCACTTGGGCTTCAGTCCTGCAACAGTTTAAATCAGTCACTGAGCAGTCCGAGAGATCTCTGTGGAAGTTTGCAAATTTATCACACACATAAAAGGTAATGCATATTTATACGTCTTGCAGGATAATTGTTTTTTGCAGAATATAAACAACATTGCTCTAATGTGTTTCAGCATCATGGTCTTCCTGCCTTAAGAGCCAGGCATTCTGGTGAAGTCTGTCACTCTTCATATAAAACGTAGCAGCTGCATAGCCCACAGAGATACTTAAACTTATCTCTGCATTTTCTTTAAAGTTTCAGAATAGTGTTTGGGCATTCTTTAAAAGCACCAATAAAGCTAACAAGTGAAGCTGATAAAAATTGCCTAGAAATGCTATCTTAGTAGTGCCATAGATACCAGTGGTAGGACTAGAAGCAATTCTTAGACAAGCTATCTATAGCTTACAAGACTTCCGAACAGGACATCAGTTAGGCTGTGGAGTTTAATAGGTAGTTTTCCAGAACTCGGTGCACTGGTTGACAGGGCAATAACTCAGTATGAAAAGCAGTCTTAAAGGATTTTATGTTCACTTCAATGAAAACGCTGAAAAATCTGTTACAAGAAGAGCTTTCAAATAGCAAGACAGGCATCTGAAATAATTTTAGAAACCTGATGCCAGTAGTTTGCCTAATTGACTTTTAAATGCATATCTAAAACTAGGCCTTAGATTTCTCTCCCTGTCAGTCTCCTTCGTCTTTTCAGCATTGTCTTTCTGTGCCTATTGGCTTCCATTTTAACTTCTAGCAAGGATAAACTTGAGCAAAGAAAGCAGACTTTGGTAACTGTTGATGCCATTGAGAATGACAGGCATGGTATATATCACCTCCTGCAGTCGCTGCTGCTTCTGCCAGCCCCAGCCGGAACAGCAGATCTAGCCTGACAGAAGGCCCAGCTCTAATACGGAGAGAGGAATTAATGCATTTTGTAGACACAGGTAGCTCTTACAGAGGGTTCACTTTTGCCCCTCCATTCCTGCCTACCTTATTTTCATTTAATACCTTCATCTCTCTAATCTCACCCTGAAAAAAAAAAAAGACAGTTTCACTGATGATATAGCATCAAAATTTTACAGCTGAGAAAGTGTTGCATGCAACACCAACAGCCTTGGTGTAATTTACTTCTAAGAAATTGTCTACAAGAAGTCCAACAACACTAAGAGCGATGATGGGGAAAAAAAGTCATTTCAAATACTCAGCAGCTCTCTCAAACCTTTATGATTTCACATTTACAGTTTGTAATTCCTTGCATTCAACTGATTTCTGTTAAGCACCTTTTTTTTTTTTTAAAAAAAAAAAAAAAGACCTACAGGTAAATGCAACACAAATAAATGTTTAAGTATCTACCCAACTTTTAATCAAGAAATCCTTTGTTTGCACCTCAGATATATCTAGTGTAAAGCAGCATTATAAAAAAAAAAAACAAAAACAAAAACAAAAAACCTAAACACCACAAACCGACACACCAAAAAAAACCCCACCAAACCAAAAAAGCCCTTTCCAAGCGTTAATGAGCCAGCCCTGACTGGGGACTGAATAAAGGCAACATAGGCAATCCCCTCCCCACTTCATGAGGTCCTTGTTCAAGGGCAAATCCCCAGAGCACCAGCATCTCCCAGTCCCCTTTCTGATGCTAAAGCAGTGTTTTAGCAGGAGAAAGGGAGCAGTTGACACTGACATGACCATAAATACAGTGCATTTCCTGATAAAACTGAATTGCTAAGTTTTTCCCTAGATCATGATGTTTACCATTTTATCTAATTACCTTATTCATATAGTTCTGGAGACAAACCATTTCAAGAAAATAAATACTCGTGCAGTATACTATGCTCTGAAATACTGTTTAGATACTAAGACTAATTTCAAGTTCTAACATGCAAACCTGAACAGCAATCTATACTGAAAGATTAAAACTGAACGATCTGACATAGCAAGTTCACTTCACTTCAACTTCTGAATGCCTAAAAAAAACCCCTGTATTAAGAACAGATAAGACACTGAAAACTCAATTGCTGCTAAAGTAGAATGAAGTCCTACTAAACAGCCACATGGTAAAGTTTTCCATCAGAAAATCAAGAAACAAATATATTTCAGCCCAAACTTCCTGATGAGGAAACAGACGCATATGGAATTTAACCAATATCAATAAGAAATTCTACCAGACTATGGCAGTTCCTATGTTTTTTTGTCAAGTATTAGTATCTTAAAAGTAGCATTAACATCTTAAGATAACATAATACAATACTAAATCATTATTAATATGTGATGTCCTTGGAACACTTTGTGCAGATACTAATCACATCTCTGATGATGTTCAATATCCCAGTTACATTGCTTGAACATTTTGAAATGGAGATTTGCAGTCTCCCAGAAAGGAGAAACTGTAGCTGACCCCTTTGTAGTTTTCAAGTAGTTTTGAACCATGATCTGCCTTGTCACAAAAACTTCCCGAAACCACTTCAGACCACAGATCTGCTTTACCATTAAAAAGCAAACAAGTGAGCAGTTAAGTTCAGTGGATTTTAAATAAATCTACTCCCACTCTCCCTCATTAACTGATCTCAACAGTAAATATGCTTTAGATGCTTTAAGAGGTGGCTATTAACTACATAGAGACAAAGACATTTTGTGTGTCAAAATGACAGCAGCAGTGCTATTTGGTGAAACTGGATTTGTCAGCGCTGGTAAAACGCAGTGCATTAATGGAATTCTTTTTATTTCTATTTTAAATGGCTTGTATACTTATGCAACTTTAGCTCGTTCTGAAATACTTCACAGGTTGACCGAAACGATCGGAAACCTGCCCCTACAAAATCCCAGGCCCACTCTGAACAGTTAAGTATTTAAAATTATGTATACAGTCCGTCAAACACCTTTAAAACAAATCTACCCATAGCACCTATCAGTTATGCCACTACAAAACTTCATACCATGTGGGGCATTTAAAAAGAAGTTGAGATTTATCTTTCTTAAAAACACCCACAGTATTAGAAAGATTTCCTTGTGGGTACCCTTTTCTGAATAGTTTTACAACGGACCATCAAAATCTAGACCTTCAGAGCTACAGAGAGACAATGATACTATCTGAGATTGCATGACATTAATACTGAATTCAACTTAATTCCTGTGGATCTTGGAACCTCATTTGGTAGCAGCCTCAAACACCAGATTGAGCAACTGCTGCTGCAAAGCTACGCACTGAAATGAATAAACCACACACAAACAAAAAATTTTCCTGTCTGAAGGAAATGATACATAACAGAGCTCAAGAGACTGAAGATGAATGAACAGAAATGTTATCATTAGAAAAAAACCAAACCTTAAAAAAAGACAGAAATAACACAGACTCCTTCCTTATTTTGCTGTAAAGATATTAGAGCAATTTATGATCATGCTCTCTATGAAAGTTAAAGGCATACAAATACTACCTGGCTACTTAAGCCTTGAGAAGTATCAACCTGTGCTTCTTGTGATCTACTGGAATAAGGCACCAAAAACATGTTAGACCAAGAGTAGTCCTACTTTTTGACCAGCATTGTTATTACCAAAGGACATATCGTGAAGACAAACAGAAGTAAAAATTATGCGCTGAGCTATAAGAACAACTCATTGTAAAGGAAAGCAAAACAAGTCCTTGGGGGAACACCATATTCCAGTGCAAATAAAGAATAGAAGTTGCATCCTACTGAAAACAAGATAAAACCAAGCTGATTTTCTTGGTTAAAGCTTGAACAGCCCCTTTCAAGTTAACTGTTAAGACTGCATTTTTGAGGAATCAAATACACCATTTTATTATATAGACAAAATAAGGGAATATTTGTCTCAGCCTAGGAATACCAAAACTGAAAAAAAAAAAAAACTCTGACCAAATGCACCCTAGATCATAGATATTAATGCTGCAACTGGGAAATGATAGTTCTGCTTTCTTCACTGTAAAATATCTAAGTTAGATAAGAAACAAAAAAGCAAAAATCAGATCCTTTCTACTGGATGTTACTATGATTCCTGCACTGACTGTAATTACCTTGGAAACAAACTGAGAAGCAACCTCAGAAAATATGGCCAAAATTACTCTTGCCCTTGTGAAGCAGCACTTGTTGCTTCCTTTGACATGTGAAAGATAATTAGGACATCTCTTGCAACTTCTCTACTGAAATGATCTTTTCCTGAAGCATGATCAGAGATTTCCATGGCAGAGATTTGGATCACCATGCCTTATCTGGGATGATACACTGACCAAAGCTCATTGTTTGCACTCTCCAGCTGAAAGGAGCAAGAGGACCTTAAAGCTTACATAAGGTTTTCACTTTACCCATGGAGCTCCGGTTCTGAGGATCAAGCGCACGCAACACTGATTTGCCAAAAGACAGAAAACTCAGTCTTACTCCTCCCAGTAGCTGTTCAAGCCTGAAAAACACAGCTGAAATAACAGTTTCAAATGGTAAACTCATTTCCACTTATTCCACTGTTCTAAACCATACATTTTGTTCAGAAAAGAAGCTATACATGTAACTGTAGTTCTACTTCAGGAAGATTCGCTCACAAGTATCAGAATAGTTGAATTTTCTGTAGTAGAGGAGTCACTCAACATTGATTTTCAGCATTTCTGTAATGTCGTCTTCTTTCATTGCTGAAAGGAGGATGAACTCACAGCCTGTGGGAACCATTCTCTGTCTTTCTACAGCAAAGGAAAACATGTTTTTATTTGGGTTATGTTTTTGTAGTCTCACAGTAGCAAAAAACAGGCTTCTTGCTAGCACTGCTCAAGAGTAAAACCCTGGTATTAAGACCTGTAAGGGTGCTCAGTGGGGCAGTCAAAATGTCTCAAAGAGACACTAACCAGTGTCTTATTTTCTGGAGAAGCTTTTCACAATAATCTGTACAAGAACACTAATACAGAGAAAAGTTCAGAAAAAAAAAATGCTTCCTTAAATGCTAAAAGCAAAGCAAAACCTACAAGGATGGGTCTCTCTAAAAGCCAGCACACTTCAAAGCACAGAAAGATACAATATACAGAGAAAAGTTCAGAAAAAAAAAAAAAAAAACAAACAAACAAAAAAAAACCCACCACCTAAACAAATACAAATAACATAGTAACTAATGCAAGCAAAATACAGTTTTAAAAAGGTACATCAGAGAAGGAAAGAAAGGGAAGAACCTGAAAAGTTCCTCTAATTAGACAACTAAGCTTATCAGTTTTCCCCTAGTTAACCACAACTTGTTCCAGAAAAAGGAGAATAAAAGGCCCCCACATGAAATGGCGCTGAACTACACCACTCTAAATTCATGTCTTGTTCTGGAATAGGCTCCTTGAATAGACATGCTCTTCATCCAGAATTCAACTAACAGATAAGAGCTCATGTCTTCTGCTGTGCTTCAGGGGAGCAAATGTGGGCATATTCTGCTTTTGCAGGTGGCTGTAACAGAGAAATGAGAGGCAGTGTACTCCTGTGTGTCGTCCTCAGGAGCTCAAAGGAAAACAGAACCGGTTTTCCACCAGTGACAAACATACAACATGCTGGGACAGGCGTCAACTTCACACTATGGAGAGCGCCCTAAGTATATGATATAAGAGACCTGAAAGCACATAAGGCAACACTACTTCAGCTTCTTCTGAAACCACCTCCAAAAACTCCTCTTCACCTCCCTAACAACTCAGAGCAAAGAAAGATCTAGTCCCAAAACAAGACTCCCTTGGCCTGCCTGTAGCCAAGAGGCTGGGGTGGAGGTATGGTCATGGGCTGAATTTTCAGTGCCTCAGGAAAGTGCTTAACTGATTTCTGCAAATCCACCATTACCTAACGCAGGGTTGTTAACATGCACGATTCTTCTCCATCACCATAGTAACAAAGCACGTACATTTTAAGGTGCATATGGGGGCTCTTCTAGAGTATGTGTCAACTTGAATACAGCTAAGACAATACAAGATATTTTAAGCTAGACCCGTTCAGTACAAATAGAAAAGGCATGAAAGTACTGTGTGAGAGATCATCACGGGACTGCTTAAGCAGTGGTTACACATCCATTAAAAACTTTTTCTGAACTGGATGACGAAGCAAGCTTCAGTCAGGGCATTTATAGGCCCTAATGCATAAAACCAGCTGTCTAATAAACAGCCTGATTTCAGACACTAACTTCTTCAGGAACCAAGAGTACAGAACATCACAGAACATTAAGAACAACACACTTTACCTACCAACTGAAAAACAAAAACAACAAAAAACACACCAACCAAACCCAAATCCCAAAAAGGTAGAAAAAAAGAATTAAAAAAAACATATTTACTGACAAAGAAATTAGTAGCAACCGGTATTTTCATTTCAGTGAGAGCTGCAAGCACTTTGCACTTACATATCTGAGATGACACTACTGCAGGACACACGAGTGACACCACAGAAACCCAGGCTTAATAGTAATTCCTGTGTTATGTGCCTCCACAGCAAACACGCCCACCATGCCCACAGCCTACCTGGCACTCTGTAACCACCACGCTAGAGGCACGCAGCCCACAGCGGCAGGACTTCTCGTAACAGATCTCGTCATCATCTTCAAAGAAATAAAGCAAAAGCAAGTTCAACACACCAAATATATTATTCCCTCAAATAACTTCTTATACTCCGAGAGAGAGCTTTCAAATGGGAGGAAAAAAAATCCAACACCAAACCCCTGACTTTCAGATCAGGATTAAGAAAATCATTCCAGCAGAAAGAATATAAGAACCAGCACGCTACAAGTCTGGATAGAATTACAGCAATATCACAAACATCTGAAATACTCCCATAGTTGAAATCAGAATATTAAAGACTAAAATCAGAGCAAACTGCAGAAGCAAACAAAAAAAAAACCATTAAAAACTTGTCAGAACATTGCTTTACTTTTATATATTAGTATTTATAGAATTTTAAGACTTATTAAGAAGCAGTCTTCAGTTACACAGCACCACCTGGGTGTGCTCAGAAGGGGCAGCTCTCCTCCCTGGCACAGCACGAGCAGCAAATGAGGCAAGGGGCTGAAAAAAAGCAAAGAGGCATCTCCTAGTGTTCAAGGTTTGAGAGTAGAACCCAGGCAATTTGATTATGTTCCTGGCTCTGTCTCTATCAAAATCATCAAAATTCATACCTCCTGGCCACATGGATTATATCTGCACAAACAATCCTAGTTCCCAAGCCTGAAAATTCTCAAGTATTTTATTTTAGAACTTTGCATTCCTTTGGCACACTCCTTATGCACCACTGGTACAAGCCATCATAATTTCTTCTACTTGTTTTTTCCCCCCCTCTTAAAATCTTGCAAAATTAGAGAGACAGCTACCTCAGAATTTTTTTTGCGTAACATCAGTAACACAGATCAGCAGCATTTGAACTCCAAGTGGAAGTTTCAATATGACAGATAATTGTCTCCTGAAAAGGGCACAAACCTATCTATCTGAAGTCTACTCTAGCAGGACACTTCCAATCTGTTCTTGGCCCTAAAGGGAGCAAAGATGAGTGAACAGCAACAGTAACTAGCATTTAAATACATCCAGGTTTAGTACATAAGGTCAGCCACTTACGTAGATTAAGAAAAAAACACAAGAAGATTCCCCATTTTAAATGTATAGGCCTTAACTCTTTGCACCTTTCAAAAACCTGTTCCTGTTGGAGGCTGAACATGTATCAGCCTCAACTACAGGCTTCATATTAAGGCACGATGCACGAGGATCCAGAGCAAACACGCCATGCACAGAATGAAACACCTACAGCACAGAGCACTTCACCACACCCCAGAGGCTGAAAAGTTTCTAGGAAGATACACAAATTCCTAAATCAGAGCAGGCTCTGTACTCCCACCTTTCACTACCCTTACTTAATCCTTTCAAAAATTTAAAGAGAGAAATAGCCTTTGCCCTCAAAGTTCATAGCACTTTACCAAAACAGTTCTGCACAACTTCTGAAAGAAAAAAAAATCCCAGGTAGGAATCCTCACTGAGTTGTATCTTACCAGCTCTGGGTTTAATTAGGGAGGGCAGTCAGTCTCAGTAAAAATTTTTACTAAACCTGACACTAGTTTTCAGTAATTGTTTTATTAATGACATTCTTGATGCTTTTTGTTGCTGTGCTTGTTTATTCACAGGAATTGACTTTAGTAAAACTGAAATAAATCAGTTTTATTTTTGCTTTGACAAACTACAGTTAGTGTCGCAACTCATCAGTGCAAGTCACAGAAGAGGGGTAATTGTCAACAGTTGTCAGATAATTTTGGGGAAGACTTATTACTTGGTACTTGGTTTTCTGGAGGTTGTTTGGTTTTTTTGGTTTTTTTTTTTTTTTAACAGAAGAAAAAAAGAAGAAAGACAACTCTTCCATAGAGTTTAATGCTTGCTCTCACAAACCATTCAAGCCAAACATCAGCTCACAATTTCTTTAGGGGTTCTGAACAGATGAGTGACTCCCCGTAGCAGAAGCACAGATTACAGGACTTTCTCACCTAACTAAAATACCACCAACAGCAGTAGTCAGAATTTTGAAATACAAGAATGACTACATTTGGGGGAAAAAACAAAAACAAAAACATACAGGTGGGGAAAAAAATAATTATCTTTGCCACCTCATTTTTAAGATAGTTTAGATGTTTCAACACTGCACATTTGGGGAATTCTTGTGTAGCGCACACACAAGAAATACTTCCTTGTGAACGGCAGTATCGTGCAGCAATGCAGGATGAAGCACAGCGACTGCTGAAGCTTCTATGGCCTATTTTCCCTGCTTGAATTGAAGTATTTACTGTCATGTGACAGTGAGTTCTTAGAGAAAAAATGCGTGGGATCTCCTTGCATATATAGGTACATTTTCCATCAACGTATTGGGACTTTTAAATTATTATTTATTTTCTCCACCTTATGTAGAGCATGTGGAATCAGGGCCTGCAACTATGTGTAGCAATTCAGTTATTATTTAATCAGAGGCACATTTGAAAAAAAAATTTAGTACTCAAAGCGCTTAAATGCACATTTTTGTCTGGAGATTTCTTGGTCATTTGGCTTTAAAAAAAATCTTTTTCTTGTCATGTGTACGAGAAAAACAGTGAATATTAAGCACTGAATATAAATATATATTATTTTAATAAACTGATATCACAGATATCAGCATGAACATTATGTAAAAGACAAGCTTGAAAAGATGTGAAAACACATGCATTTCAAATGTCTGCTGACTTCCTACCTGTAAGTGCTGTTCAACGCCACCACGGTCTTAGAGCACGATTCCTACTACAGGTATTTTTCAAGTAGAAGAGGTAGCAGGTTTACCCTTGTGTTACCATATACACAGTGATACCACCTCATGTATGAGAAAAACCACAGGTTACAATGGCAGCCAACAGATTTTACTGGATCATAGCCTAAGCACTGTCACAAAACCCAAAAATCTCCTCTTGCAGAACAGAGGAAAAGCAAGCACAACAAAAGTATGTATTGCTATTGTCAGTCTAGAAATATACACTAACCCATCATGTCAAAAGAGTACCCAGTCCTCTTCCTTCCCTCAAAAAGGAAGCACTGCAGAAGAATTTTTCTGCTGAATATTGAAAACAGTTAAAAGACACTTAAAAGTATAAAAAAAAGTATAAAAAAAATGTTGAAAATGTTTACTTCTAATTGAATTTTAATTTGGAGTATTTGCACCATGTTAGTCACCAATAATTTAATAAGTACTTCACAACTAGAAGAGCTTTCAGACTGAAGAATGAATATTTTCAAGGGAGAAAAAGGAAAAACAAATTTTCTATTTTCAGGGACCTACATTTTTGTTTACAACCAATTCCAGCCAGCCAGTGACTGTGCAAACTGCACTAGTTAAAATTTTCTCGCTGAAATGTTATTGCATGTTAGAACAGAGAGAAAAAAGACAAATATAGTTCAGTTCTAACGTACCTATAAGGAAACTGGCTTCCTCACCAACATGACAACTCCCATCTTGCAAACTCCCCTTAGGAAACTGCAACATGTTCCAATGGAGACAGAAATGTAAGAGGGAGAAAGCAGACATATAAAGACTACAACACCACCATGTAAGACAACACATACTGTATGCCACATCATAGTTACATTTTTTTTGACTAAAGGGAGTAAAAACCAAAAAAGACAAGTCTATTCCCTTTGTCTCCTTTTTCAACTTGTGTCAACATTCTGAAAAGTATTTTTTGTTTCTGGTGTTTGTCATATCTAATCAAGTCATCACCAATGCATGATTTCTCCAGATATACAGAAGAATGGGTAAATAACAAACAAAAACGCCAGCTGTTGGCCTAAAACC